>NC_143025.1:84094375-84247500 GCF_057628025.1 Oncorhynchus mykiss | reverse complement strand
CGTACACTCACGTACCCTCACGTACCCACACGTACACACACGTACACTCACGTACCCACAGGTAACCACACGTACACACACGTACCCACAGGTACCCACACGTACACACACGTACCCACACGTACCCACACGTACCCACACGTACACACACAAGCACAGAAAGAGAGAGACACACAAAGGCACAAGCAAATACGCACAATCATACACACACACACAAATACAAACAGAAGCACACACACACACACACATACACCCAAACACACACACACACCGTGACAAGTCAAGAGGCCACGCCACATAACACACTTCACCCCCCCCCCCCCCCTAGATTGTCACCTGCTACAAGCCCTCACAGCTCAGGGAATTAACCCTGCTGTCTGGGACTCTGTGAGCTGCTTGTCGGACGTTATTTCCTGTGTGGTGGTGCGGCTAGCCCCATGGATCTGTACAGCAGCAGTAGCAGGCCTGGGTGAGTCAATCTTTCTTCGTACCAAGCTGTGGTTCTCATAGACAGGGGGCTGCCTTAAAATGAACACTATAGAAATGACTAAATTTGTGTCAGTAAACAATGTTAGGGACCGGTCAACAATACCGTAGGGATCGCAAACCACAGGAACCACAGGTTGAGCAACACTGTGTAAGGCTAGCTGGTGTATAAGCAGTTTGTCTGGCTGGTCTGAACTGGTTTGGCTTGTTTACAGGCTAGGGGAAATCAGTGTACTTGACTGTGGTTTATTAGCTTCAGCAGCTGGCTGCTGTGGCTGTGGCTGTGTCACTGTCTCTGGGGCTGTGGCTGTGTGATTGTCTCTGGGCTTGGGGCTGTGGCTGTGGCTGTGTCATTGTATCTGGGCTCGGGGCTGTGGCTGTGTCATTTCCTCTCTCCCACAGCTGCACTTAAACCATGCCCAAACCAGATGCACATTTGTCCGCGTGCGCCATTGTGCGCAAATTGATTTTGACCCACCACACCAAGACTTCTAGGAGATGAGAGACTTCTAGGAGATGGGAGACTTCTAGGAGATGGGAGACTTCTAGGAGATGGGAGAACTCTAGGAGATGGGAGACTTCTAGGAGATGGGAGAACTCTAGGAGATGGGAGAACTCTAGGAGATGGGAGAACTCTAGGAGATGGGAGAACTCTAGGAGATGGGGGAGGCAGGACTTGCAATGCGTTCTGCGCCACCAATAGAATCAACTTCTATTGTATGTGTACATTTATTTTGCAACACTCGCGTACGCGACACAAATTAGCTAGCAACAACACGACTGGTGTGGTCAGCATGTTCGTCTCAATGCACTACTGAAAGAATGCAAGGACACACACACACACGCATACACACAAACAAACAAATACACTTACACACACACACAAACACACACACGCATACACACACACACAAACAAATACACACACACACACAACAAATACACACAAACACACACAACAAATACACACAAACAAATACACACACACACACACAACAAATACACACAAACACACACAACAAATACACACACACACACACACAAACAAATACACACACACACACACACACAACAAATACACACAAACACACAGACAAACAAATACACACACACACACACACACACACACAACAAATACACACATACACACAAACATACACAAATACACACACACACACACAAACAAACAAATACACACACACACATACACACACATTCACACACACAAGTACAGGCTGCTGCCACTGTAGTGCTGTATGCTCACGTGTTCCCACCTGGTTTTGAGTGTGCACTCTCAGGGATTTAGGGAGGTGGTGTGTGTGTGTGTGTGTGTGTGTGTGTGTGTGTGTGTGTGTGTGTGTGTGTGTGTGTGTGTGTGTGTGTGTGTGTGTGTGTGTGTGTGTGTGTGTGTGAGTGTGAGTGTGAGTGTGTGTGTGTGTGTGTGTGTGTGTGCGCGTCGGTATCTGTGTGTGTCTTTCCCAGTTCAGTGATTAGCATGTTCTCTCTAGTTGTTCCATTGTCTTTGTCTTTCTCCAACACAGCCAATTCCTAACAGGCATTCTGAGAGCAGCTGAAGGAGAAGATAGAAAACAGGTACATAAACAGAGATGAAACACTCCACGCCTCGCCAACCACTAAGCCTTCATTTGGCCATTGAGCGCTATCATCATTACAATTACACATTTCCCATTTCCACAGGTGTAAGCTTATTCACTAATACCATAGCTACAAACAACCCGACTCGCTCTGGCCTTGAAAGACATCAAAATATCTAACAAACGTATACCAGCATGTTCCAATGAGGAATAAAACCCATGCTGTTTATAAAACAGGTTCTGGTGCCAAATAGGTTCTGTTAGTTGTTTTGTGTGGATAGTTGGATCTTGGACACATCCACATCCACAGCTCTCTGGCCAACTGCAGGAGATTCCCAGTGTTAGTGCCCACAGTTTCATCTGAGAGCCAGATAGAGGGAGAGAGATGGCTACAGCATCCCTGGTTGAAAGCCTCCATCATCAGGCAGACATGGGGAGAGAGATGGCTACAGCATCCCTGGTTGGAGGCCTCCATCATCAGCCAGACAGAGGGAGAGAGATGGCTACAGCATCCCTGGTTGGAGGCCTCCATCATCAGGTAGACAGAGGGAGAGAGATGGCTACAGCATCCCTGGTTGGAGGCCTCCATCATCAGGCAGACAGAGGGAGAGAGATGGCTACAGCATCCCTGGTTGGAGGCCTCCATCATCAGGCAGACAGAGGGAGAGAGATGGCTACAGCATCCCTGGTTGGAGGCCTCCATCATCAGGTAGACAGAGGGAGAGAGATGGCTACAGCATCCCTGGTTGAAAGCCTCCATCATCAGGCAGACAGAGGGAGAGAGATGGCTACAGCATCCCTGGTTGGAGGCCTCCATCATCAGGCAGACAGAGGGAGAGAGATGGCTACAGCATCCCTGGTTGGAGGCCTCCATCATCAGGCAGACAGAGGGAGAGAGATGGCTACAGCATCCCTGGTTGAAGGCCTCCATCATCAGGCAGACAGAGGGAGAGAGATGGCTACAGCATCCCTGGTTGGAGGCCTCCATCATCAGGCAGACAGAGGGAGAGAGATGGCTACAGCATCCCTGGTTGAAAGCCCCCATCATCAGGCAGACAGAGGGAGAGAGATGGCTGCAGAAGCCCTGGTTGGAGGCCTCCATCATCAGGCAAACCCATCAATTTCCAGCCCTCCAATCACAGTGCATGTTGGGTAAAAGAGAGATGGCTGTATATGAAAAATTGGTAGCTCTCTTTTTTCTGCTCTAAAATGTTTTACTTGTGAGTTCACCATGAGAATTGATGAGTTCACCATGAGAATTGATGAGTTCACCATGAGAATTGATGAGTTCACCATGATAATTGATAAGTTCACCATGAGAATTGATCAGTTCACCATGAGAATTGATAAGTTCACCATGAGAATTGATCAGTTCACCATGAGAATTGATCAGTTCACCATGAGAATTGATCAGTTCACCATGAGAATGGTGTTGTTGTGTCCCGTGTATATATCTTTATATATAGCTGGCTAGCTTCTGTTGGGGGTTCCGGTTCTAAAGTAAAGAAAATAGCAGATCCATACCACATTGGGCGAGGCAGGTTGCAGGAGAGTATGTTGAAGTTGGGGTTTAGAAAAATTTAAAAAATATATGCGAAGAAAAAAAGATATATAAAGATATATTCACGGGACACGGCAAGACGAAGACAAAAGACGTCTGACTGCTACGCCATCTTGGAGAGACACTGTATGCTGCAGGATGAAACCACTAGAATCATACTTCTCAATTCTCATGGTGAACTCAACTTCAACATACTCTCCTACAACCTGCCTGGTATATTTGGGTGCCGATTTGACCATTTTTTTAAATATATTTTTGTTTTTATACCTTTATTTAACTAGGCAAGTCAGTTAAGAACAAATTCTTATTTTCAATGATGGCCTAGGAACGGTGGGTTAACTGCCTTGTTCAGGGGCAGAACGACAAGATTTTCACCTTGTCGGCTCGGGGGATCCAATCTTGCAACCGTACAGTTAACCAGTCCAACGCAATAATGACCTGCCTCTCTCTCGTTGCACTCCACAAGGAGACTGCCTTTTACGCGAATGCAGTTAGCCAAGGTAAGTTGCTAGCTAGCATTAAACTTGTCTTATAAAAAACAATCAATCATAATAACTAGTTAACTACACATGGTTGATGATATCACTAGATATTATCTAGCGTGTCCTGCGTTGCATATAATCTGACTGAGCATACAAGCATACAAGTATCTGACTGAGCGGTGGTAGGCAGAAGCAGACGCGTTTTGCCAGCAGCTCTTAGTTGTGCGTCAAGCATTGCGCTGTTTATGACTTCAAGCCTATCAACTCCCGAGATGAGGCTGGTGTAACCGAAGTGAAATGGCTAGCTAGTTAGCGCGCGCTAATAGCGTTTCAAACGTCACTCGCTCGTTGTGTAGCTGGTTCGAGCCCAGGGAGGAGCGAGGAGAGGGATGGTAGCTATACTGTTACACTGGCAATACTAAAGTGCCTATAAGAACATCCAATAGTCAAAGGTTAATGAAATACAAATGGTATAGAGGGAAATAGTCCTATAATTCCTATAATAACTACAACCTAAAACTTCTTACCTGGGAATATTGAAGACTCATATTAAAAGGAACCACCAGCTTTCATATGTTCTCATGTTCTGAGCAAGGAACTGAAATGTTAGCACTTTTACTTTCTTCTCCAACACTTTGTTTTTGCATTATTTAAACCAAATTGAACATGTTTCATTATTTACTTGAGGCTAAATTGATGTATTGATGTTTTATATTAAGTTAAAATAAGTGTTAATTCAGTATTGTTGTAATTGTCATTAGTACAATTGGCCGATTAATTGGTTTGGGCTTTTTTGGTCCTCCAATAATCGGTATCGGTATCGGCATTGAAAAATCATAAATCGTCCGACCTCTAGTCTAGACCCTTTTACAACACGGACCCCTGCTGATCCATCACGACTGGTCTGCCGACGTAACCGCACGAGGGGGCTACAACACACTTCTTCTGTCGCGACGTCCCCCTAAGGCCCTTCTGCTAGCCTGCTAACCCCGGCCCGCTAGCTGTCTGAATCGCTGTGTCTCCAGCTTGCCTAACTACCCACCGGTCCCTATGATCACTCAGCTATGCATGCCTCTCCCTAATGTCAATATGCCTTGTCCATTGCTGTTTTGGTTTGTGATTATTGTCTTATTTCACTGTAGAGCCTCCAGCCCTGCTCAATATACCTTAGCTAACCCTTTTGTCCCACCTCCCACACATGCTGTGACCTCACCTGGTTTAATTAATGTTTCTAGAATTCTACAATTCTTCTCTTATCGTCAGTCAATGTCTAGGTTTACCTCCACTGTATTCATATCCTACCATACCTTTGTCTGTACATTATGCATTGAATCTATTCTACCGCGCCCAGAAACCTGCTCCATTTACTCTCTGTTCTGAACGTACTAGACAACCAGTTCTTATAGCCCTTAGCCGTACCCTTATCCTACTCCTCCTTTGCTCCTCTGGTGATGTAGAGGTCAGGCCCTGCAGTGCCTAGCTCCACTCCCATTCCCCAGGCGCTCTCATTTGTTGACTTTTGTAACCAAAAAAGCCTTGGATTCATGCATGTTAACATTAGAAGCCTCCTCCCTAAGTTTGTTTTATTCACTGCTTTAGCACACTTTGCCAACCCAGATGTCTGAGCCATGTCTGAATCCTGGATTAGGAAGGCCACCGAAAACCCTGACATTTCCGTCCCTAACGATAAAATTTTCCGACAAGATAGAACTGCCAAAGGGGGCGGAGTTGCAATCTATTGCAGAGATAGCTTGTAGAGTTCTGTCTTACTATCCAGGTCTGTGCCCAAACAATTTGAGATTCTACTTTTAAAAATAGACCACCTTGCTATAGACCACCTTCTGCCCCCAGCTGTGCCCTGGAGACCGTATGTGAATTGATTGCCCCCCATCTATCTTCAGAGCTCGTGCTGCTAGGCGACCTAAACTGGGACATGCTTAACACCTCGGCCATCCGAGGATGATTGGAAAGCTGCCGCGGTCATCCCCCTCCTCAAAGGGGGAGACACTCTAGACCCAAACTGCTACAGACCTATATCTATCCTACCCTGCCTTTCTAAGGTCTTCAAAAACCAAGTTACCAAACAGATCACCGACCATTTCGAATCCCACTGTACCTTCTCCACTATGCAATCTGGTTTCCGAGCTGGTCATGGGTGCATCTCAGCCACGCTCAAGGTCCTAAACGATATCATAACCGCCGTCGATAGGAGACAATACTGTGCAGCTGTATTCATCGACCTGGCCAAGGTTTTCAACTCTTGCAAATCACCACATTCTTATTGGCAGACTCAACATCGTTAGTTTCTCAAATGACTGCCATGACTGGTTCACCAACTACTTCTCAGACAGAGTTCAGTGTGTCAAATCGGAGGGCCTGTTGTCCAGACCTCTGGCAGTCTCTTTGGGGGTGCCACAGGGTTCAGTTTTCTGGCCGACTCTTTTCTCTGTATTTATAAATTATGTTGCTCTTGCTGCTAGTGATCTGATCCACCTCTACGCAGATGACACCATTCTGTACACTCCTGGCCCTTCTTTGGACACCTCCAGACGAGCTTCAATGCCATACAACTCTCCTTCTGTGGCCACCAACTGCTCTTAAATGCATGTAAAACTAAATGCATGCTCTTCAACTGATCGCTGCCTGCACCTGCCTGCCCATCCAGCATCACTACTCTGGATGGTTCTGACTTAGAATATGTGGACAACTACAAATACATAGGTGTCTGGATAGACTGTAAACTCTCCTTCCAGACTCACATTAAGCATCTCCAATCCAAAATTAAATCTAGAATCGGCTTCCTATTTCGCAACAAAGCCTCCTTCACTCATGCTGCCCAACATAACCATCCGTTTTGTCACCAAAGTGCCATATACTACCCACCACTGTGACCTGTACGCTCTCGTTGGCTGGCCCTCGCTTCATATTCGGTGCCAAACCCACTGGCTCCAGGTCATCTATAAGTCTTTGCAAGGTAAAGCCCCGCCTTATCTCAGCTCACTGGTCACCATAGCAGCACCCACCCGTAGCACGCACTCCAGCAGGTATATTTCACTGGTCACCCCCAAAGCCAATTCCTCCTTTGGCCGCCTTTCCTTCCAGTTCTCTGCTGCCAATGACTGGAATTAATTGCAAAAATCACTTAAGCTGGAGATTCATATCTCCCTCACTAACTTTAAGCACCAGCTGTCAGAGCATATCACAGATCACTGCAAAGGTACATAGCTCATCTGTAAATAGCCCATCCAACTACCTCATACCCACACTGTTATTTTTTAATTTTTTGCTCCTTTGCACCCCAGCATCTCTACTTTCACTTTCATCTTCTGCACATCTATCACTCCAGTGTCTAATTGCTAAATTGTAATTATTCCGCCACTATGGCCACATATTTATTGCTTTACCTCCCTTATCTTACCTCATTTGCACACTGTATATAGATTTTTTTCTACTGTATTATTGACTGTATGTTTGTTTTCCTCCATGTGTAACTCTGGGTTGTTGTTTGTGTCACACTGCTTTGCTTTATCTTGGCCAGGCCGCAGTTGTAAATGAGAACTTGTTCTCAACTACCCTACCTGGTTAAATAAAGGTGAAATAAAAAATAAAATAAAAAAAAGTATAACCAACCTGGTAAATGTTATATTCAGACCTAGCAGATATTCTGTTGGGTACAGAATCACTGTAACAGGCTGACTGATGTTGTTGGATTTGAAGACTGTAGACATATGTTCTTATCAATACATCAAAGTGTACTGTGTGTGTGAGGTATGGGAGCTGTGGAGCCAGTATATATCATCTATTGATCAAAACAGGACTGGAAATATGTTGCTGCAATATTGATATATTATATATTATTATATATATTGCCGGGTAGACCTACAAACCATCCCCAAACGCATCTCATCATATATATTTCATATGTAACGATGCAAGTGAGCAGAGCGAACTATAGGACTGCCAAGAGAAGTCCAAAACTAACCACTAACAGACAGATAAGCTTTCATCCTAATAAACATATTTAGAGTGATAGTCTGGTGTCTGACATGGGTTGATATCTTCTAAATATGTTCAGCATTTGATTATGTTTGTCTGGAGTGCCAGATTTCTTTTGGAATGGTTCCATTGCTTCCAGTGCACCAGACAAGCTCAATCAATCCCAGCTAAATTATCTGAAAGAAAACAAACAGTAACAAAGGTCTGTCTGGTGGTGGTATTCTGTCAGAAGCCTCAGTGTTAAAGTTGCAATATGTAGAAATAGCTCCACAATTTCCCTGTTTTCTAAATTGTTTGCCTGATTTCAATTTCTGTGACATTGCAAGCGATGTAGAAAATCATTATACCATCTAAACCCCTGTGAAATATATTTTCAATAATCAAAATTATAGTATTTTCAGCTGTTTGAATCTGGATGTACGAAAGAGAAACTAAAAACAAGCAAAAACTAAACCTACGGATGAGACACATGGAAATAGTGTAGCACATAGCACATCGACTGATCTACTGCTTATCAAACCTGTTTTCGATGAGATTGACAGATCGTTAACTGGCATTTCTATCTGAAATCTGTCTGCCGGTTCACAAAATGACTTAATGGACCTTTGAAGAGATGTATCATGATGAGCCGGATAAATGTGGTGGCAATTAGCCTGGGGATGAGGTGAATCATAAGGTGACTCTGTTTAGCTGGTTCCCTGCTTCATTAGGTTAGCATGATGTACACCTCTCACTTCACAGCACGAAGTGTCCCAAATGGAACCCTATTCCCTATCTAGTGCACTACTTTTGACCAAGCCCAAGGCACCAATGTCTGACTGTGTGTGTGATAGGTGGAGAGAGCCGAATGGAGCAGTCAAAAGTAGTGCACTATATAGGGAAAAAGCTGGGATTTGGGACGCAGGTTGTGTCTGCAGCTTACCTGATCAATGTTCCAATGTCCTCTTCACCATTCCACATTCTTAATGACGTTCCTGCGTATTCTCATCATGGATTTAATACAAAGGTCACAGTGCTCCCATTCATTTTGCAACACGTTATGAAAAGGTCTCGTTGTTCATTAATTTAATGATGCAGGGTTTCTATTTCTGTAAAGATAACTGTCTCTCTCTGGGTGACACAGCTGCTGTATGCAGGCTGACGTGTCAGACTATGTGCTCTGTGTGACCCCCCCACTCACATACACGCACAACTATACCCCTGCCTAGCACCCTCTTTCCAAATTCATCAAACTCACTATCTCCAGCTTTCTCCAGAACACATTACCACTATGAACATACAGGAAAACTATGTGTCACTATAAAGATACAGGAAAACTATGTGTCACTATAAAGATACAGGAAAACTATGTGTCACTATAAAGATACAGGAAAACTATGTGTCACTATAAAGATACAGGAAAACTATGTATCACTATAAACATACAGGAAAACTATGTGTCACTATAAACATACAGGAAAACTATGTGTCACTATAAAGATACAGGAAAACTATGTGTCACTATAAAGATACAGGAAAACTATGTGTCACTATAAACATACAGGAAAACTATGTGTCACTATAAAGATACAGGAAAACTATGTATCACTATAAACATACAGGAAAACTGTGTCACTATAAACATACAGGAAAACTATGTGTCACTATAAACATACAGGAAAACTATGTGTCACTATAAAGATACAGGAAAACTATGTATCACTATAAACATACAGGAAAACTAATTATCACTATAAACATACAGGAAAACTATGTATCACTATAAACATACAGGAAAACTATGTATCACTATAAACATACAGGAAAACTATGTATCGCTATAAACCTACAGGAAAACTAATTATCACTATAAACATACAGGAAAACTATGTATCACTATAAACATACAGGAAAACTATGTATCACTATAAACATACAGGAAAACTATGTATCACTATAAACATACAGGAAAACTATGTATCACTATAAACATACAGGAAAACTAATTATCACTATAAACATACAGGAAAACTATGTATCACTATAAACATACAGGAAAACTATGTATCACTATAAACCTACAGGAAAACTATGTATCACTATAAACCTACAGGAAAACTAATTATCACTATAAACATACAGGAAAACTATGTATCACTATAAACATACAGGAAAACTATGTATCACTATAAACCTACAGGAAAACTAATTATCACTATAAACATACAGGAAAACTATGTATCACTATAAACATACAGGAAAACTATGTGTCACTATAAACATACAGGAAAACTATGTGTCACTATAAACATACAGGAAAACTATGTATCACTATAAACATACAGGAAAACTATGTATCACTATAAACATACAGGAAAACTATGTATCACTATAAACATACAGGAAAACTATGTATCACTATAAACATACAGGAAAACTATGTATCACTATAAACATACAGGAAAACTATGTATCACTATAAACCTACAGGAAAACTAATTATCACTATAAACATACAGGAAAACTAATTATCACTATAAACATACAGGAAAACTATGTATCACTATAAACATACAGGAAAACTATGTGTCACTATAAAGCTACAGGAAAACTATGTGTCACTATAAAGATACAGGAAAACTATGTGTCACTATAAAGATACAGGAAAACTATGTATCACTATAAACATACAGGAAAACTATGTGGCACTATAAACATACAGGAAAACTATGTGTCACTATAAACATACAGGAAAACTATGTGTCACTATAAACATACAGGAAAACTATGTATCACTATAAACATACAGGAAAACTATGTATCACTATAAACATACAGGAAAACTATGTGTCACTATAAAGATACAGGAAAACTATGTATCACTATAAACATACAGGAAAACTATGTGTCACTATAAAGATACAGGAAAACTATGTGTCACTATAAAGATACAGGAAAACTATGTGTCACTATAAACATACAGGAAAACTATGTGTCACTATAAAGATACAGGAAAACTATGTGTCACTATAAAGATACAGGAAAACTATGTATCACTATAAACATACAGGAAAACTATGTGTCACTATAAAGATACAGGAAAACTATGTGTCACTATAAACATACAGGAAAACTATGTGTCACTATAAAGATACAGGAAAACTATGTATCACTATAAACATACAGGAAAACTATGTGTCACTATAAAGATACAGGAAAACTATGTGTCACTATAAAGATACAGGAAAACTATGTGTCACTATAAAGATACAGGAAAACTATGTGTCACTATAAAGATACAGGAAAACTATGTGTCACTATAAAGATACAGGAAAACTATGTGTCACTATAAACATACAGGAAAACTAATTATCACTATAAACCTACAGGAAAACTATGTATCACTATAAACATACAGGAAAACTATGTATCACTATAAACCTACAGGAAAACTATGTATCACTATAAACATACAGGAAAACTATGTATCACTATAAACCTACAGGAAAACTAATTATCACTATAAACATACAGGAAAACTATGTATCACTATAAACATACAGGAAAACTATGTATCACTATAAACATACAGGAAAACTATGTATCACTATAAACATACAGGAAAACTATGTGTCACTATAAACATACAGGAAAACTATGTCACTATAAAGATACAAGAAAACTATGTGTCACTATAAACATACAGGAAAACTATGTATCACTATAAACATACAGGAAAACTATGTGTCACTATAAAGATACAGGAAAACTATGTGTCACTATAAAGATACAGGAAAACTATGTGTCACTATAAAGATACAGGAAAACTATGTATCACTATAAACATACAGGAAAACTATGTGTCACTATAAAGATACAGGAAAACTATGTATCACTATAAACATACAGGAAAACTATGTGTCACTATAAAGATACAGGAAAACTATGTGTCACTATAAAGATACAGGAAAACTATGTGTCACTATAAAGATACAGGAAAACTATGTATCACTATAAACATACAGGAAAACTATGTGTCACTATAAACATACAGGAAAACTATGTATCACTATAAACATACAGGAAAACTATGTATCACTATAAACATACAGGAAAACTATGTATCACTATAAACATACAGGAAAACTATGTATCACTATAAACATACAGGAAAACTAGCAGCGTCAGCAGTCAGGACTCCAGTGGTCACAATTAGGGAACCCTCGGGCAGTTGTGCATCATTTATTATAACTTCTACTACACACTGGTGCTAATTTGTAACCTCCCAACCGTTTAAATGGCTCGAACACGTGTCCACAGCGGGCCTGGCATAACTATTAATAATCAATTATTATAAATTATTATTATGAAGCAGGTTGTGTCTAGACAATTTTCTCCTCGGGAACATGAAAGTTCATCCTATCCTAACGTGGAACTACTGTACATGGCCAGTGAGAGACTAAAATGCAGAATTCAAGAGTTTTGATAGGTCACTAGTTCGTATCCAGAAGAACCGTGGAAAATAGGATTTTTGTACAGCGGTGGATAGACCTAGTAATTTAACAGTAGATGTTTGATATGAATGGGACGTTAGGATGTAGTGTGTAACAGCCATCGGTAGGATGTAGTGTGTAACAGCCATCGGTAGGATGTAGTGTGTAACAGCCATCGGTAGGATGTAGTGTGTAACAGCCATCGGTAGGATGCAGTGTGTAACAGCCATCGGTAGGATGTAGCGTGTAACAGCCATCGGTAGGATGTAGTGTGTAACAGCCATCGGTAGGATGTAGCGTGTAACAGCCATCGGTAGGATGTAGCGTCTAACAGCCATCGGTAGGATGTAGCGTGTAACAGCCATCGGTAGGATGTAGCGTGTAACAGCCATCGGTAGGATGTAGCGTGTAACAGCCATCGGTAGGATGTAGCGTCTAACACCCATCGGTAGGATGCAGTGTGTAACAGCCATCGGTAGGATGCAGTGTGTAACAGCCATCGATCGGTAGGATGCAGTGTCTAACAGCCATCGGTAGGATGCAGTGTGTAACAGCCATCGATCGGTAGGATGCAGTGTGTAACAGCCATCGGTAGGATGCAGTGTGTAACAGCCATCGGTAGGATGCAGTGTGTAACAGCCATCGATCGGTAGGATGTAGCGTCTAACAGCCATATAAGAATATTCCAAATTCCATATTCCAAAAGTGTTAAATCTGAAAATAGTTTGAATTGCAGGAGCAATCCACAGACACTGAAGGCGGCAGCATGTATTGCCTTGAGATAAGCTTCCTCCCACAGTTGAACTTAAAGCTAAACCCTTGGTAGGAGCCACACGGAGAAGTACTGAGGTCAGCCCTCTCAGTCAGACCCAGTCTCATACTGCTGGGCTGGATGCTCAAGTCAAAAAGAGAGAAAGAGGAAGAGAGGAGAGAGAGACAGAAAAAGACAGACAATGACAGAGAAAGAGCGATCGAGAGAGAGGGGGGGGGAGAGACAAAAAGACACAAATGACTGAGATTACCCAGCACGTCTTCCTGTCCAGACCCAGACAGGCCCATCCCCTCCCCTCCTCTCTCCCCTCCCTGCCCTCCTCTCTCCTCCCCTCTAACCTCTATCTCCTCCTCTCCTCACCTCCTTTCTCCCCTCCTCTCTTTCATCTTCTCTCTCCTATCTCTACTCATCTATCCTCCTCTCTATCTCATCCTCTCCCCTTCTCTCCTCCTCTCCCCTCCTCTTTCTCCTCCTCTTCTCACTTCCTCTCTCTCTTCCTCACTCCTCCTCTCCCCTCCTCTATCTCCTCCTCTCCTCTCCTCTTCTAACCTCCTTTCACACCTCCTCTCTCTCTTCATCACTCTACCTCACTCCTGCTCACTCATCCTCTCTCCCCTCCTCTCTCTCCTCCTCTCTCTCCTCCTCTCGCTCTCTGCTTCTCTCCTCTTCTCCCATCCTCTCTCATCCTCTCTCTCCTCTCTCTCCTCTCTCTCTGCCAATCTACTCTCTCCTCCCCTTCCTCTCTCCCCTCCTCTCTCTTCCTCTCCCCTCCTTTCTCTCCTCTCCCCTCCTCTCTCTCCCTCTCCCCTCCTTTCTCTCCTCTCCCCTCCTCTCTCTCCCTCTCCCCTCCTTTCTCTCCTCTCTCATCCTTTCTCCCGTCCTCTCTCTCCTCCTCTTTCCCTCACCTCTCTCTCCCCCTCTCTCTCCTCCTCGCTCTCCTCGTCGCTCTCCTATTTTCTTTCTTCTCTCTCCTCTCTCCTCCTTTCCCCTCCCTGCCTTTACTCCCTCTGTGATCTTTACTAAAAAGCCAGGAGGGAATTAGATAGAGACTGTGTGTGTCTGTGTCTGTGTGTGTGTTGATTAATAAAGATATTATATGTGTATTCCTGAATGTGTGTGTGAATGCTAGTGCGTGTTTAAATGCCTGCTTCTGTGTCCGTGTGTGTGAACGTATGTTACACATTGTCCGTGTGTGTGTGTGTGTGTGTGTGTGTGTGTGTGTGTGTGTGTGTGTTGCTCATCTCACCGCTCACGGCTGTGGTTAATTATTAATTATTCACCGGGGCTGTGCTGCAGAGAAGAACTGAGAGGCCAAGGGATAAAGCCACTGGAGGAGGAAGATGAAATTATTAAATCCTAATGATGGAATGCTGGCTGCATGGTAATATCTTCAGTTGATTCTGAAGAGGTGCACAGAAAGTGTGGGCAGTACACAGGAGATAGACTGAAGTTCCCTAGCCCCATCTTTCTATCTCTATATTTCTCTCTCGTTACCTCATTGTCTCTCTCTCTCTCTCTCTCTCTCTCTCTCTCTCTCTCTCTCTCTCTCTCTCGCTCTCTCGCTCTCGCTCTCTCTCTCTCTCTCAAGCCATCTCAGTATTTAGCTCTCTCTCGCTCTTTCTTTCTTGCTGGCTGTCTCTCTGTGACAATGTTTATCTCTCTCTCTCTGTATGTCTCTCTCTGTCTCTCTCTCCATCTCTCCTCTCTACCTATCTTTATCTTTCTCTCTCGCTCTCTCTCTCCACCCTCATTCCACTCACCGTCATCGCTATCACATTCCTCACCTTCCTTCCTCCCACCGTCCTTCCTCCCACCTTCCTTCCTCCCACCGTCCTTCCTCCCACCGTCCTTCCTCCCACCGTCCTTCCTCCCACCGTCCTTCCTCCCACCTTCCTTCCTCCCACCGTCCTTCCTCCCACCGTCCTTCCTCCCACCGTCCTTCCTCCCACCTTCCTTCCTATTATTCCTCCAGCCCACTATCTCTCTCTCCAGCCCACTATCTCTCTCTCCAGTCCACTATCTATCTCTCCTGCCCACTCTCCCTCTCTCCAGCCCACTATCTCTCTCTCCAGCCCACTATCTCTCTCTCCTCTCTCTTCCTCTCCCTATTACCCCATCTCCCCTCTCTCCCTGTCGTTCCATCTCCCCTCTCTCCCCTCCCCTTCATGTCCCTCCATCTCCCCTCTCTTCCTCTCCCTGTCCCTCCATCTCCCCTGTCTTCCTCTCCCCGTCCCTCCATCTCCCCTGTCTTCCTCTCCCTGTCCCTCCATCTCCCCTCTCTTCATCTCCCTCCATCTCCCCTCTCTTCATGTCCCTCCATCTCCCCTCTCTTCATGTCCCTCCATCTCCCCTCTCTTCCTCTCCCTGTCCCTCCATCTCCCCTCTCTTCCCCTGCCGGTCCCTCCATCTCCCCTGTCTTCCTCTCCCTGTCCCTCCATCTCCCCTCTCTTCTTCTCCCTGTCCCTCCATCTCCCCTCTCTTCCTCTCCCTGTCCCTCCATCTCCCCTGTCTTCCTCTCCCTGTCCCTCAATCTCCCCTCTCTTCTTCTCCCTGTCCCTCCATCTCCCCTCTCTTCCTCTCCCTGTCCCTCCATCTCCCCTCTCTTCATGTCCCTCCATCTCCCCTCTCTTCATGTCCCTCCATCTCCCCTCTCTTCCTCTCCCTGTCCCTTCATCTCCCCTGTCTTCCTCTCCCTGTCCCTCCATCTCCCCTGTCTTCCTATCCCTGTCCCTCCATCTCCCCTGTCTTCCTCTCCCTGTCCCTCCATCGCCCCTCTCTTCTTCTCCCTGTCCCTCCATCTCCCCTCTCTTCCTCTCCCTGCTGCATGCTGATTGTGGGTGATAAGGCCATTAATTAGGTGCTGTGATTGGCGCTCTGGAGTCGTTAGCTAGTGGTAGGGCCAGAAGGAGAGGGAGCGGGGGAGAGGAGACAGAGACACTGCCAGAGCATCCCTCTCAGCAATTAGAGACAAATCTGTTATCAGCCTCTGTGTCCCAGGCAGGGAGAGGGAGGGAGGGAGGGAGAGAAATAGAGAGAGCGAAAGAGAGAGACAGAGCGAGATAGAGGAGAGAGAGAGAGAGAGAGAGAGAGAGTGAGAGAGAGAGAGAGAGAGAGAGAGATTTTTTTTGTGTAAATAATCTTTATTGGGTCTGGGAGCCCACCACACAATAAATACTCATACAAAACCATAGTTACACATCAATTAAAAACACAACTCCAATTCCTCCTCCACAGTAACTAAACACAACAACCTCTGAAAACCCCATATACTCAAAAACAGATCAATATTGTTGACAAGTTTATAATAGGCAAACTCCACCCTTAGTCTTGCTGCCAACATTCCCTCCAGCATTCCCACCACATCCACAGACCCCTGTCCCCGAATACTGTGCTTTCGGGTCTTCCATATCGCTAATTTTGCTGCCCCTAATACAAATTAAGCTACACCCTTTTGACTATACATGTACTTTGGCCCAAATATATACAGTTGGGAAGAGAAAACCTCTCCCAATGCTGAGAACCAATTAGTGATCAGGTCAATCATCCCGACCAACCTGGGACACAGTAAAAACAGATGTGCCAGAGATTCAGACTCAGCACAGAATGGACACCCCTCCCCAACAGTAGGGTCCAGGTGTACCAGATGCATGTTGGTGGCTATAGCTCCATGTATTATCCTCCATTGGAGGTCAGCTGTCCTCTTATCAATAGGCAGTTTGTATAATGATCGCCAACAGCCTTTTGGGGAGGCACCTGGACCAAGCACACCCGCCCACCTCGTCGATTTTACCCCTTCCAGGGAAGAGGCACCTTTACACATATTCTGTACATGGCCTTCTTTCCCACCTCCTTGAACTCCCCCAGCTCCGGGGTATCGAAGGAAAGCAGCATCCCCACGTCCTCCTCAAATGCCCCCATCGCAGCACTAACAATCAGTGCAGGGAACACATAATCCAGACCCTCCTTCCACTGATCAGATTTGGAAGTGTCAGTCACATAATGCAGATGAAGCACTGGCAAGGAGTCACAGACCTCAGCGACGACCTTCCTCAGTAGGCGAGATGATCGGATCCCCGCTCTTTCTCCCAGCTCCTCCAACGATCTGCTCCTGCTCCGCATCAGATGACCCAGCTTGGTACACCCCACGCCTAGCAGACATGAACGCAGGCTGGCTGAACCCAGAACACGGGACTGGATGGCAACAAAAAAAACACAAAAAAAGAGGCTCTTCAAAAAGCCACATCCCTGGTGGCGTGCAGGCCTTACGGGACTTGACAAGAACCCTCCAAGCCTGCATAACAGATTCATAAAATGGAGTCAGGCCAGGCAACTCACCACCCTCCAGCTTTAAGAGGAAAAGGTGCTTATCTAAGCCCAAACAGCCCGCTCTTCTCATCAGTGTTTAGGCTGTGTCGACCCAGCTAGAACCGTCACTGTACAACAGTCTCGGGGCTGCTTGAAGCCGGAAAGCCATGATCCTAGAGGAAATGTCCACCAGGCCTTGCCCACCCTCGTGCAGTGGCAGGTACAGGGCTGCAGCTTTAATACAGTGTTGTCCAGACCAGAAGAAATTGACAAGGGTCCTCTGAAGCTCTTGTATCAGACCCTTTGATGGCTGCAAAATCATTAGTCTGTGCCACAGGGTAGAGGCAGCAAGATTATTAGCTACCAGTACCCTTCCCCTATAAGACAGCTGGGGCAGCACCCATTTCCATCTTGACAGTCTGGCTCACACCTTCTCCTATACACCCTCCCAGGTCTTTTTCTGAAAGACATCGAAGACTAGAAAGAAAAAAAAAGTATTCTCCCATCTCTGCCCCACTGAAGCCCCCCTGGTAACCGTGGAGCGGACCCCATCTGAAGCTGACCTTAGCACAGCACTTCATTCTTTCCCCAATTGACTCTAGCTGAGGAGGCCCCCTCATACACCTTTAAAGCATTTGAGAGAACCTTAACATCCTCACCCCTTGTAATAAAAACTAGCACGTCATCTGCATACACAGACAGTGCTATCGTGGGACCATTCATTACACCCCTCACAGAGAAACTAGTAAGCTTCGCTCTTAAAAAATAAAGCATTGGTTCAATCACCAGACTATATAACTGCCCTGAAGTTGGGCATCCTTGCCTGATGCCCCTTTGGACAGGGATGGGGCAACTCAAACCACCACCCACCTTCACCATACACGAGGCCCCAGTATACAGTAAATTCATCCAAGACAAAAAAACATCCCCAAACATCCCCAAGGCTTTCATCATTTTAAACAAGTACTGGCTGTCCACACGATCAAGAGCCTTCTCCTTATCCAAAGAAAGTAAACCCACATTTACATCAGACAGTTTACAAATGTCTAAAACATCTCTTATCAGAAACAAGTTATCAACGATAGATTGATTAGGTACACAGTAGAACTGGTCCTTGTGGACCAACAATCCCAGATACTCTTTCAACCTGTTTGAGAGACATTTAGAAACAATTTTGTATTCTGCGCACAGCAAAGCAACAGGTCTCCAATTTTTTTATGAAAGCCAAATCCCCCTTTTTTGGTAACAGTGACCGCACGTTGACAGGATACAGGGAGAGAACCCTCATGACAAGATTCACACACCACTTCATAAAAATCCTCCCCAATAGACCCCCCAAAGTGCTTATGTAACTAAGATGGTAAACTATCGATGCCAGGGGCTCGGCCTGTTGAGAGCTGCATATCTGCTGTGGACAGCTCTTGCAGTGTAATGTCAGAGTCCAATGCAACTCTCTGCTCAGATCCCAATTGAGGAAGACCATGTAACAACTGTTCAGTACACAGAGAGTCACAATCCTCCGCTGTTACTGTAATTTAATTATACCAATATGTATTCATTAATTGAATTCCCTTAATCTATTTTATGAGAATTTGTAAGAAACGAGACCTAATCAAGGCACCCTTCACTCTTTCATGCGGAAACCACCTCAGTTCATGTCTCTGGTCCTGTAAGTTCATGACTAGTTCAGGGTCGTTCTGAGTGAGCAGCTTCAAATCAATAGACTTGATGTCCTGTTCAAGGGCCTTGATAGTCTCTTTAACTTCAATTTTGAGACAGAGCAGTATACTGATGACAAAATACTTGTATTTGGGCCTTCCCAACCTCCCACCATTGTCTCAAGGACTCAAAATTCCCTTTTATAAACCTCAATTTTTCCCAAAACAACAAAAACCTGTCACAAAACATGACATCATGTAACAATTTAACATTAAAATACCAGTAAGGTGATGACCTTCGTGGACAGGACAAGTGAATATCAACAGTAACAATATGATGATCAGAGAAACCCACAGGAGTAATGGCACACTTTCCAACCCTACTACCGTATTTCTCAGATACATACAACCTGTCTAACCTTCCAACCCTACTACAGTATTGCTCAGATACATACAACTTGTCTAACCTTCCAACCCTACTACAGTATTGCTCAGATACATACAACCTGTCTAACCTTGCTGCACTGACACGACCTTCATTCATTTTTAGCCATTTGTACTGCCTAACTTTTGCATTCCTTACTCTACACACATCAGAAAGCTCAAACTCAGTTTATAGGCCAGACAGGCAAGTGGCTGACCGCAGGTGAGGTTCTTCAGCGGTGCGATCAACAGTAAAATCCACTGTACAGTTCCAGTCCCCCCCTAAAACCATACAGCCCTGTTGATCACACTGTCTTAAGGTTTCCTTTATTTGATCAAATACAGCAATACGCTCTGTACCCTCATTAAGAGCTTAAACATTTTAAGAAATACATTTAAAAAACATAACATCCACCTTGACCAATGAAACCCGACCCTTGACAATCTCTGTTGTAGATACCACAGTCACCCCTAAACCTGAGGAAAACAAGTTTGCCAACCCAACCCTGAAATTAGCACCATGACTGAGTATATGCTGCCCCTCCCACCACATACCCCAGTCAACCTCATTTTCCTCATCACTATGTGTCTCCTGTAGGAAAACTACATTAAGCCTTTTCTGTTTTATTACTTCTAATACCCAAGCCCTCTTATTCCTCTTAAACCACTTCTTCTCACTCAATTGGTCTAACCCCACCGTCTTCTGTAACATCACAGCTGACCTCACAAACTTATCAACATCAAAATAATCTGCCAATTTGACAGATTTCCCAAAAGTCTGATCCAGAAACCCATTTACCTCCTCTAGATCGGAAATTGAGTCGTCACCAGCTGCTATCATACCAAATGAGGTATCCATATCCTTCTCCTGATCCTCAGCTGAGGCCACAGACAACTGACTCCCCTCTGCCACATCCCTTTCAACACTCCCCAATTGCACCCCATCACTCGTACCAGGCATCTCCTCCACTACCTGGGAGACTAGCCCCACCTGAACCCCATTACTCATAGTGGGCATCTCCACATGAATCCCCTCCTTTACCCCAGCACTCGTACTGGGCACCTCCTCCACTACCTGGGAGCCTAGCTCCACATGAACCCCCTCCTTTACCCCAGCACTCGTACTGGGCACCTGCTCACCAGTCTGAAGAACTGGCTCTTCAGATCCATCCTTACCTTCTACAACAATATTTTTCTGCTGCATAACATTTCCCTCTAATGCAAGTTGCAACTCCGTGCCCTCAACACGGATAACTTGTTCCTCAGCAACAGGTGCTTGTGGCTGCTATACCACTGTCGGCCCACCTCTCCCTACATCAGTGGGCCCAGGCGTTACGAAGACCACCTGCGCCCCTGCCTCGGCCTTCTCCCTTTTCAGGCAAGCATGTCGCTTATGACCAATATCCCCACACTCAAAACACAGTTGACTACCAGTTGACTACTAGCAAAAGCCATATACAGTCTATTGTCATACGTGATTTTAAACGATAACTCTAAAGTCTGCTCCGGTGAGTCCAAAAACATAAACACCTGTCTCCGTTTCAACGCCGGGTGTTTGCAACCCAATGGGACAACCTTAATTGAACTGGCGAACTTCCCAAAGCGCAATAACTCGCGCTCCAATAGCTCATTTGGAATAAACGGTAGTACATTTGAAATCGTTACCCTTGTTGACGGAGAAAAAAGCGGCATAACTTGAATAAACATTCCTTTAAGAAGTATACCATGCTCAACCATCCGATCAACAAGACACTCTTCTTTAAGAAGTACACCATGCTCAACCATCTGATCAACAAGGCGATCTTCTTTAAGAAGTACGCCATGCTCAATCATCCGATCAACAAGACACTCTTCTTTAAGAAGTACGCCATGCTCAACCATCCAATCAACAAGACACTCTTCTTTAAGAAGTACACCATGCACAACCATACGATCAACAAGACACTATTCTTTAAGAAGTACACCATGCTCAACCATACGATCTATAAGACACTCTTCTTTAAGAAGTACACCATGCTCAACCATCCGATCAACAAGACACTCTTCTTTAAGAAGTACACCATGCTCAACCATCCGATCAACAAGACACTCTTCTTTAAGAAGTACACCATGCTCAACCATCCGATCTACAAGACACTCTTCTTTAAGAAGTACACCATGCTCAACCATCCGATCAACAAGACACTCTTCTTTAAGAAGTACACCATGCTCAACCATCCGATCTACAAGACACTCTTCTTTAAGAAATATCACCACCGGTTTATTCATCCGGGATGCATAAGCAACATTCTCGTATCCTACGGCGACCAGAAACTCCTCCATCGTGACAGCAGCTTCAGTAACACACCTAAAGCCGTGCCGAAGTGACAGGGACAGCATCCCCATTCGGGCTGCCATCCCCGCCAAAATCAGGGTCATTTCAATACGACAAACAAAATACTTAATTCTACCACAACAAAAATAATAATCTTAATCATGCACAGAAGAAAACCAAAAAATAGAAATAAGAACAACAAACAAGAAATAGAAAACCGAAAGAAAGTTCTGCATATCTAACTCTACACAACACACGCACTCCTTCGCTCATACAATTCCCAGCATGCACCAAACACTCCCAGCATGCACAGAGAGAGAGAGAGAGAGAGAGAGAGAGGGAGGGAGGGAAATAGAGAGAAAGAGAAGGAGCGATGTACTACACATTGCCGCTTGTCAATGTCATTCATTGTCCGTTCTGTTTTCCCTTGATGGATGGCACACACACGCACATGCAAGCACACACATGCAAGCACACACACCCAAACACGCACACACAAACACACATACACAATAGCACACACACTCACGTACACACGCAGACACAGGGAGAGACACTCAAGCAGATACCCAATGTGCTGGACTGTAATTTCTTACTTCTATGGGGCTCTACTTAACTGTAATATCTTACTGCTAGAGGGCTCTACTGGACTCTAACCTCTAACTGCTAGAAGGCTCTACTCGACTCTAACCTCTAACTGCTAGAGGGCTCTACTCGACTCTAACCTCTAACTGCTAGAGGGCTCTACTCGACTCTAACCTCTAACTGCTAGAGGGCTCTACTCGACTCTAACCTCTAACTGCTAGAAGGCTCTACTCGACTCTAACCTCTAACTGCTAGAAGGCTCTACTCGACTCTAACCGCTAACTGCTAGAGGGCTCTACACGACTCTAACCTCTAACTGCTAGAGGGCTCTACTCGACTCTAACCTCTAACTGCTAGAAGGCTCTACTCGACTCTACCCTCTAACTGCTAGAGGGCTCTACTCGACTCTAACCTCTAACTGCTAGAAGGCTCTACTCGACTCTAACCTCTAACTGCTAGAAGGCTCTACTCGACTCTAACCTCTAACTGCTAGAAGGCTCTACTCGACTCTAACCTCTAACTGCTAGAAGGCTCTACTCGACTCTAACCTCTAACTGCTAGAAGGCTCTACTCGACTCTAACCTCTAACTGCTAGGTCTGAATAAATGAACAGTACAGTGTGAAAGAAAGTTGTTTTCCAGACCGTGAGGTTTTACTGCCTGACTAACATGCCACGTCATTTCCCTGACTAACATGCCACATAATTTCCCTGACTAACATGTCACATCATTTCCCTGACTAACATGCCACATCATTTCCCTGACTAACATGTCACATCATTTCCCTGACTAACACGCCACATCATTTCCCTGACTAACATGTCACATCATTTCCCTGACTAACATGTCACATCATTTCCCTGACTAACACGCCACATCATTTCCCTGACTAACATGTCACATCATTTCCCTGACTAACACGCCACATAATTTCCCTGACTAACATGCCACGTCATTTCCCTGCAAGGTTCTATGGCTTTAATGTTGCTGGGTGACACATGCAGCTCTCACTGCTCTCATTGGCCTGTGTCCCAAATAGCAAAATTTTTCCTATGTAATGCACAACTTTTGACCTTGGATCATTAGGGCTCTGATCAATAGTAGCGCACAATGTAGGGACAGGAGTGCCGTTTGAGATGCCAACCACTTCCTGGCTCAGAAGGAAGTAATGGTGCATTATGACACACGAGGTGTCAGTATATCACAGAGATGCACTGGACTAGAATGTGTTATCCAATTTAGGCAATTTATAGGCCCAGACATCAACCACTCTAGCACCTAATTCCTGAGATGAGGGATCAGTCATTTGAATAATCCATAACAGAGAGTGGATGGCAGAGAGATTATTTATTTTTATTTAACAGACAAACGCAGAACAAGTAGCCGCTGTTCCCAACCACCATCTCCGCACCATACATACGGCCTCCAAACTCCTGCCTGACCTCATAGTGCACAGAGTCTAGTGAGATGTAACTCCATAGTTAAGTCCTCCAGTTTGTTATTGAGGGTGAATATGAGCCTTTCCAATTGATGGCTCAAAGCTTTTTGGGGCAGAAATTAGACCTAGATTACAAAACTTTCTCTGATATTGATCACCAATATTAACATTTCCCAACAGACATAATCATGGAGATGGATGGATATACATTCCTAGACATAATGAAATGATGGCACATACATTATCCCAGAATGGTGTCAGTTTATTACAGGAACACAGCATATGTAATGAGGTCCTCACAACCGCAGACCACGTGTAACCACGCCAGCCCAGGACCTCCAGATCTGGCTTCTTCACCTGCTGGATCATCTGAGACCAGTCACACGGACAGCTGATGATTGGCTGGGCCTGGCTCGCCAGTGGTTGGGCCTTGCTCCCAAGTGGTTGGGCCTATGGCCACTCATGGCTGCACCCCTGCCCAGTCAGGTGAAATCCACAGGGACCTCATGAATTTATTTCAATTGACTGACTTGTTTATATGAACTGTAACTCAGTCAAATCGTTGGAATTGTTGCGTGTTGCGTTTATATTTTTGGTCAGTACAGGAGCAGGTATGAACATCCATTATGTGGTCCTGCAGTTCTCTGAGTCTAATGCAGTTATTTGCAATGACCATATTTACAATGTGGGTCCCCTGCTCTGGGGTGAACAGTCAACCTCTTCCACCAGATGCTGGTTTTCTTGCAGTTCTGTAAAAACATTTGAATGGTTTTAGTGATAGATCCTTCTCATTATGAAAGTACAGTACATATTACTGTACCAGTAAGACTACAGCCCTTACAGTTACTTACCGGTTCTCATTTAGAAATGTCCTAATGATACCTGCAACAGTATAGCGGCTCAGATTTGGTTGAACCCGTTACCCAGCCTCCCTCATGCTCATCCCATGGTTGACAACGTGGTCAACCATAGTCGCTCTGATGTCATCAGTTATTGTGTTCCTCTTCCTCGTCATCTTCCCCGTCCTCTCCTTCTCCCCCGTCCTACTTCACCTCTTCCTTCTCATCATCCTCCTCTAGTTCTCACCCCTCTTACTCTCTGTCCAATATTGGCCTCCATTGTTGTCCAAACCAAATGTTTACCTGTGGCCTATTTATAGTGCTCAAGCTCTGATTTGTAAGTCAACTCATTATCTAAAAGTGTTTTCACGTCAGTCAATGTGGAAAGGCAATTGGCGAAATAGTGCAGCAATGTAGAGACCAATGTTTACTGTTTTGCTAGAAGTGTGTTATTAAATTGTGTAAAGCAGTGAATTGTATTTACAGTTTTGCAAAAAGTATATTATAACATTACAACCTGAGTGTAAACCAGAGAACGTGCATTCAGTCTGGCACACTTGGTAAATGAATTGGCTACAAGTGTTAATGGTTTCAGAGATGGTGCTTCAAGAATCACTGTTAGTGTTTAAGCATTCAGACAAAACTGTAAGATGAATCTGGAAGTCGCTCTAAATAAGAGCACAGAGTAAATAACTGAGATTTAAATGTCAAATGTAAGCGATTGAATATGATTTTTGAGTCGTACACATTTTAATAAACCAGCCCTGGATAATCCAAATCTTTGTTGTAAATACTTGAATGAGCCATCATAGTACACATGCTCAAACTTCACAATGCCACTTGGAACCAGGACTTAAGGTGTTGTCATTAAACACTGGAGGTAAGGTGGGGATATTACAAATCGGGGTGCCTGGGGATATAGTTTTTTTTCCACCACATGAATTGATGTACATTTTCCCAAACACAAATGAAATTTGTTTGCTTTTTTCTTCAACACCTTGGACCCGAAGTAGAGAATATATTTACGATAATATGATATTACATGTATGGTTTCGATAGTCCTCTATGCACAAGTATAGTCTACTGTCCATTGTTTAAGTGAACGCAGTTGTGCAGCCCAGTAATACATCTTCATATGAGGTAGTCCAAGATCTCAAGTTTTATAGGGAAGTGTAAAACTGTCCGCTTTATAGGGAAGTGTAAAACTGTCAGCTTTATAGGGAAGTGTAAAACTGTCAGCTTTATAGGGAAGTGTAAAACTGTCCGCTTTATAGGGAAGTGTAACACAATCAGCTTCATAGGGGAAGTGTAAAACTGTCAGCTTTATAGGGAAGTGTAAAACAGTCAGTTTTATAGGGGAAGTGTAAAACAGTCAGTTTTATAGGGAAGTGTAAAACAGTCAGTTTTATAGGGAAGTGTAAAACTGTCAGCTTTATAGGGAAGTATAAAACTGTCCGCTTTATAGGGAAGTCTAAAACTGTCAGCTTCATAGGGAAGTGTAAAACAGTCAGTTTTATAGGGGAAGTGTAAAACAGTCAGTTTTATAGGGAAGTGTAAAACAGTCAGTTTTATAGGGAAGTGTAAAACAGTCAGTTTTATAGGGGAAGTGTAAAACAGTCAGTTTTATAGGGGAAGTGTAAAACTGTCTGCTTTATAGGGAAGTGTAAAACAGTCAGTTTTGTAGGGAAGTGTAAAACTGTCAGCTTTATAGGGAAGTGTAAAACTGTCAGCTTTATAGGGGAAGTGTAAAACTGTCAGCTTTATAGGGAAGTGTAAAACTGTCCGCTTTATAGGGAAGTGTAAAACTGTCAGCTTTATAGGGAAGTGTAACACAATCAGCTTCATAGGGGAAGTGTAAAACTGTCAGCTTTATAGGGAAGTGTAAAACTGTCAGCTTTATAGGGAAGTGTAAAACTGTCAGCTTTATAGGGAAATGTAAAACTGTCAGCTTTATAGGGAAGTGTAAAACAGTCCGTTTTATAGGGGAAGTGTAAAACTGTCCGCTTTATAGGGAAGTGTAAAACTGTCAGCTTTATAGGGAAGTGTAAAACTGTCCGCTTTATAGGGAAGTGTAAAACTGTCAGCTTTATAGGGAAGTGTAACACAATCAGCTTCATAGGGGAAGTGTAAAACTGTCAGCTTTATAGGGAAGTGTAAAACAGTCAGCTTTATAGGGGAAGTGTAAAACAGTCAGCTTTATAGGGAAGTGTAAAACTGTCAGCTTTATAGGGAAGTGTAAAACTGTCAGCTTTATAGGGAAGTGTAAAACTGTCAGCTTTATAGGGAAGTGTAACACAATCAGTTTTATAGGGGAAGTGTAAAACTGTCAGCTTTATAGGGAAGTGTAAAACTGTCCGCTTTATAGGGAAGTCTAAAACTGTCAGCTTTATAGGGAAGTGTAACACTGTCAGCTTCATAGGGGAAGTGTAAAACTGTCAGCTTAATAGGGAAGTGTAAAACAGTCAGCTTTATAGGGGAAGTGTAAAACAGTCAGCTTTATAGGGAAGTGTAAAACAGTCAGCTTCATAGGGGAAGTGTAAAACAGTCAACTTTATAGGGGAAGTGTAAAACAGTCAACTTTATAGGGGAAGTGTAAAACAGTCAGCTTTATAGGGAAGTGTAAAACAGTCAGCTTTATAGGGGAAGTGTAAAACAGTCAGTTTTATAGGGAAAGTGTAAAACAGTCAACTTTATAGGGGAAGTGTAAAACAGTCAGCTTTATAGGGAAGTGTAAAACAGTCAGCTTTATAGGGGAAGTGTAAAACAGTCAGCTTCATAGGGGAAGTGTAAAACAGTCAGATTTATAGGGAAGTGTAAAACAGTCAGATTTATAGGGAAGTGTAAAACAGTCAGTTTTATAGGGAAGTGTAAAACTGTCAGCTTTATAGGGAAGTGTAAAACTGTCCGCTTTATAGGGAAGTGTAAAACAGTCAGCTTTATAGGGAAGTGTAAAACAGTCAGCTTTATAGGGAAGTGTAAAACAGTCAACTTTATAGGGGAAGTGTAAAACTGTCAGCTTCATAGGGGAAGTGTAAAACAGTCAGCTTTATAGGGGAAGTGTAAAACAGTCAACTTTATAGGGGAAGTGTAAAACTGTCAGCTTCATAGGGGAAGTGTAAAACAGTCAGCTTTATAGGGAAGTGTAAAACAGTCAACTTTATAGGGGAAGTGTAAAACTGTCAGCTTCATAGGGGAAGTGTAAAACAGTCAACTTTATAGGGGAAGTGTAAAACAGTCAACTTTATAGGGGAAGTGTAAAACTGTCAGCTTCATAGGGGAAGTGTAAAACAGTCAACTTTATAGGGGAAGTGTAAAACAGTCAACTTTATAGGGGAAGTGTAAAACTGTCAGCTTCATAGGGGAAGTGTAAAACAGTCAGGAAAACTGTTGAGTGTGAAAACCCAGCAGCGTTGCTGTTCTTGGCACAAACCGGTGTGCCTGGCATACCATACCCATTTCAAAGGCCCTTAAACATTTTGCCATGCCCATCCATTCACCCTCTGAGAGGTGTACATGCTGTACATAAACCGTGTCTCAATTGTCTCAAGGCTTAAAAATCCTTCTTTAACCTTTCTCCTCCCCTTCATCTACACTGATTGAAGTAGATTAAACAAGTGACATCGATAAGGGATCATAGCTTCACCTGGTCAGTCTGTCATGGAAATAGCAGGTGTTCTTAATGTTTTGAATACTCAGTGCACACACACACACACACACACACACACACACACACACACACACACACACACACACACACACACACATATGAATGTACACACACACACACACACAATATCACAAAATCACAAAGTTCTGTAATAAGGGCCTTGGTCAGGGTGGTGACCAAGAACACGATGGTCACTCTGACAGAACTCAAGAGTTTCTCTGTGGAGATGGGAGAACCTTCCAGAAGGACAACCATCTGAAAGTAGTGATAAATAGTAATTCCAGTATATCTGGTATAGATTGATAGCTCCAAGTTAATGGGATTGACAGCTCCATGTTATTCCATTAGATTGACAGCCCCAAGTTATCCCATTAGATTGACAGCTCCTTGTTATCCCATTAGATTGACAGCTCCTTGTTATCCCATTAGATTGACAGCTCCATGTTATGCCATTAGATTGACAGCTCCATGTTATCCCATTAGATTGACAGCTCCTTGTTATCCCATTAGATTGACAGCTCCATGTTTTCCCATTAGATTGACAGCTCCTTGTTATCCCATTAGATTGACAGCTCCTTGTTATCCCATTAGATTGACAGCTCCTTGTTATCCCATTAGATTGACAGCTCCATGTTTTCCCATTAGATTGACAGCTCCTTGTTATCCCATTAGATTGACAGCTCCATGTTATGCCATTAGATTGACAGCTCCATGTTATGCCATTAGATTGACAGCTCCATGTTTTCCCATTAGATTGACAGCTCCATGTTATCCCATTAGATTGACAGCTCCAAGTTATCCCATTAGATTGACAGGTCCTTGTTATCCCATTAGAAATGGTGGACTCAGAACGGAGTTTGGTTGAGTGGGTAACACTCTCTCCTCTGTCTACCTGCTTCTGCTCCTGTCATAAAAAAAATCGAAAATATGTCAGGAGTACGGAATTCCCTTAACTTCAAAAAAGCGCAAGTCGTCTGTCGTGATGATGCAACACAATGTGCATGGCGGAGTCGTGTCGAGCGTCTAGGTCTCACAGTAATTGGACATCTCCAGCTGTTCCTACTTCCTCTAGTCGTGTTCTTCTTCTCCAGCTGTTTTTGTGTGGCTTTTGTTTTACCTTCAACTTCTCTGAGTTGGTGGTCTGCTGATTTGAGAGAACTTCTCTGAGTTGGTTGTCTGCTGATTTGAGAGAACTTCTCTGAGTTGGTTGTCTACTGATTTGAGAGAACTTCTCTGAGTTGGTTGTCTGCTGATTTGAGACAACTTTTCTGAGTTGGTTGTCTGCTGATTTGAGAGAACTTCTCTGAGTTGGTGGTCTGCTGATTTGAGAGAACTTCTCTGAGTTGGTTGTCTACTGATTTGAGAGAACTTCTCTGAGTTGGTTGTCTGCTGATTTGAGAGAACTTCTCTGAGTTGGTTGTCTGCTGATTTGAGAGAACTTCTCTGAGTTGGTTGTCTGCTGATTTGAGAGAACTTCTCTGAGTTGGTGGTCTACGGATTTGAGAGAACTTCTCTGAGTTGGTGGTCTACTGATTTGAGACAACTTCAATGTTGGTTGTCTACTGATTTGAGAGAGCAGTTTCAATCATGTCGGTGAGGAATAACATGAAACAGCAGGCCTTAGTATTTATATGCAAAGGCATGGGCTGGTAATAGAGTCAGAGTGAATGCAGAGAGAGAGAAAGAGAGAGAGAGCAAGAGAGAGAGAGAGAGCAAGAGAGAGAGAGAGAGAGAGAGAGAGAGGAGAGAGAGAGAGTGAGATAGAGCAGAGAGGGAGAGAGATGTGAAGACAATTTATTTATGAATGGCCTTTTACATCAGCAGAGATGAACTGCTATCCACACTCCTCCTCAGCCGCCCACAACAGTCTGTCTGTCTGGGACAACTCATTGTGTGTGTGCGTGTGTGTGTGACATTGAGGGAGACTGAATTAGTTTGTGTGTATATGTCTCAGAGAGAGAAAGAGCGAGAAAGAAAGAAAGTGAGGGAAAGAAAGAGAGAGAGAGAGAGAGAGAGATAGAGAGAGAGTGAGAGAGAGAGAGAGAGACAGAGACAGAGAAAGAGAGAGGGAAATTGCTAAGGAGCAGGGAATAATTTATGAGTGCTGCACCCTATAATTAGCAAAAACTAAATTGCGTGTCAATGTGGAAGACAATTAAATAGAGGCCTGTTTCTGTCAAAGGCCATTACACAGCCCTGCAAATGAACTAGCATGCTGTAGTGTCTTTCTACTACCTTTCCTTCTAGAAGTTATTAGCTGTCTTAAAAATACGCCGGCTAAAACTGCCCACTTCAACAGTGATTTAGTCCCGTTTTGGCAGGACTCAACAAGCCAACTCTCTTTTGATGAGCGCCCTAATTCTCAATTAACCTTTGGCTAGACAGGCCCACTACCTAACCCCTATCATATTGGCCATTAGCCCAGGGGGCTAACCGAATCGTGAGGTGCACAGGAGACATGGGTTTGAACACTGGTTGATCACACTAAGCCTTTGATTAGCCTGTGTCTTGTGTTTCGGTATAGATCAGTATAATGTACTGGAGAGGAGGAGGAGAGGAGGAGGAGAGGAAGACACAAGGAGGAAAAGAGGAGAGTCTCTCTCTCTCCCCCTCTCTTGCTCGCCGGGGGAGCCGTCCTCATTCTGGAGAGGCTGTTAGCAGGTGGCTGATTGATCACTTTGGCTTTTAACTGACTATACACTGACTAGCCAATCAGGCACGGAGTACAGACATCAATCGACCAGCTGGCAAGCACTCCCATCTGGTGAGGTGGGGGGGATCCTTCCCCCAGGTGGGTGCCAGTGGAGGCTGGTGGGATGAGCTATAGGAGGATGGGCTCATTGTAATAAATGGGATGGGATAAATGAAATGGTATCAAACACATCAAACACATGGAAACCACAAGTTTTTGGCTCCATTCCATTTATTCCATTCAAGCCATTACAATGAGCTATAGCTCATCCCACCAGCCTCCACTGGTGGATGCCCTCGAGACCTGACAGACAGCCTGGCTGCATCTCCCTGGCTGTGGATGGTGAATGGCGTCTGTCTGTGTGGGGATTGCTGTGCTTTTGGAGGTCCCTTTGATAACCATCTGTGTGTGTAGCAGAGTGGCAGGGGAGGTCTGTTCTTTTCAATGGAGAAAGCTGTCACTGGGCTGCCATTTTGTGCTTGCCGATGCCAAACACGGCTTCTGTTGTCTCGTTTGGCATGAATGGTAGATAATTGCCTCTTATGGGAATAAGATAGACTGATATGGATGTATTTTGTTGAATAGTGCACATAGCCTGTGTTTACACAAGTAGCCCAATTCTGATCTTTTTTCCACTAATTGGTCTTTTTACCAATCACATCAGATCTTTTCACATCAGATCTTCTTCAGACCAATTAGTGAAAAAAAAGATCCATATCGGGCTCCCTATGTAAACGCAGCCATAGAACATCAAGTTGGAAGTTGTGACTAGCTAGATTTGCCTTGGTCTTTAAATAGCACGTTTGGAGATGCAGTCCCGATGGGTAGTCTTGAATTGGATGACACAGAACCTGACTCACTGACTAGAGACAGCTCCCAAACTTTACTTCTTTCTCATTCCTCGCCTCAAACCGGTGGCTGTGGAAGTCAACAGCGGGCGGTGATGTCTCGTCGTCGTTCAAACATGAGTCTCTAATGTTGAGTGAAATATTGTTTTCCTTGTCATTATCATACAGAGTAGGTGTCGCCGTGGGGAGCGACAGAGCGACAGAACGACAGAGCAACGTTTGAGTGTCATTCAAATGGTGCGCCTCGTTTTGTCAAAACTCCTGTTATGGAGTTTTTTTTTTCGCAAGACGCCATCCAAAATGTTATTAAGAATCACACAAAGACCTGTCTGACACATCCACACATCCACACGCGTCTGCCTCCTTTGTCGGTCTCCGCGGAAATCTCTGTGAATATTTCTATGAATTCTGTTTCCTTTTAGTAAGCTTCCCTGGGACTGTCACTGAGGCTGGTTCATTATACCGGTGCTTCAGATTCTTCCTGAGTGTCTGGCTAGCTTCAGGGGGTCTCCTTATCATCTTTCATTCACTCAATCAGTTTGAGAGAGTCCCTCTCTCGTTTTTTCTGAATCTCTCCTTTTCATTCTCTCCTCTCTTTCTCCCTCCCTCTCTCTCTCTCTCTCTCTCTCTCTCTCTCTCTTTACCTCTCCAATTTTCTCCCTCAGTATTTTCCTCTCCACTCCTCCACTTTCCCTACACTGTACATGGAAGTGACTCCTCTCCCTTTCCCCCTCCACTAGTCATCAGTCACTTGACATGCTCTGAAACTTAGGTGACTAGTAGCGCTGGGAATTGCAAAATACCTCACGATACAATATTATCATGGAACTTAGGTGCCGATACAATACAGTGCCTTGCGAAAGTATTCGGCCCCCTTGAACTTTGCGACCTTTTGCCACATTTCAGGCTTCAAACATAAATATATAAAACTGTATTTTTTTGTGAAGAATCAACAACAAGTGGGACACAATCATGAAGTGGAACGACATTTATTGGATATTTCATACTTTTTTAACAAATCAAAAACTGAAAAATTGGGCGTGCAAAATTATTCAGCCCCCTTAAGTTAATACTTTGTAGCGCCACCTTTTGCTGCGATTACAGCTGTAAGTCGCTTGGGGTATGTCTCTATCAGTTTTGCACATCGAGAGACTGAAATGTTTTCCCATTCCTCCTTGCAAAACAGCTCGAGCTCAGTGAGGTTGGATGGAGAGCATTTGTGAACAGCAGTTTTCAGTTCTTTCCACAGATTCTCGATTGGATTCAGGTCTGGACTTTGACTTGGCCATTCTAACACCTGGATATGTTTATTTTTGAACCATTCCATTGTAGATTTTGCTTTATGTTTTGGATCATTGTCTCGTTGGAAGACAAATCTACGTCCCAGTCTCAGGTCTTTTGCAGACTCCATCAGGTTTTCTTCCAGAATGGTCCTGTATTTGGCTCCATCCATCTTCCCATCAATTTTAACCATCTTCCCTGTCCCTGCTGAAGAAAAGCAGGCCCAAACCATGATGCTGCCACCACCATGTTTGACAGTGGGGATGGTGTGTTCAGCTGTGTTGCTTTTACGCCAAACATAACGTTTTGCATTGTTGCCAAAAAGTTCAATTTTGGTTTCATCTGACCAGAGCACCTTCTTCCACATGTTTGGTGTGTCTCCCAGGTGGCTTGTGGCAAACTTTAAACGACACTTTTTATGGATATCTTTAAGAAATGGCTTTCTTCTTGCCACTCTTCCATAAAGGCCAGATTTGTGCAATATACGACTGATTGTTGTCCTATGGACAGAGTCTCCCACCTCAGCTGTAGATCTCTGCAGTTCATCCAGAGTGATCATGGGCCTCTTGGCTGCATCTCTGATCAGTCTTCTCCTTGTATGAGCTGAAAGTTTAGAGGGACGGCCAGGTCTTGGTAGATTTGCAGTGGTCTGATACTCCTTCCATTTCAATATTATCGCTTGCACAGTGCTCCTTGGGATGTTTAAAGCTTGGGAAATCTTTTTGTATCCAAATCCGGCTTTAAACTTATTCACAACAGTATCTCGGACCTGCCTGGTGTGTTCCTTGTTCTTCATGATGCTCTCTGCGCTTTTGACGGACCTCTGAGACTATCACAGTGCAGGTGCATTTATACGGAGACTTGATTACACACAGGTGGATTGTATTTATCATCATTAGTCATTTAGGTCAACATTGGATCATTCAGAGATCCTCACTGAACTTCTGGAGAGAGTTTGCTGCACTGAAAGTAAAGGGGCTGAATAATTTTGCACTCCCAATTTTTCAGTTTTTGATTTGTTAAAAAAGTTTGAAATATCCAATAAATGTCGTTCCACTTCATGATTGTGTCCCACTTGTTGTTGATTCTTCACAAAAAAATACAGTTTTATATCTTTATGTTTGAAGCCTGAAATGTGGCAAAAGGTCGCAAAGTTCAAGGGGGCCGAATACTTTCGCAAGGCACTGTGTGTATTGCAATTCTTCCGATTCTCACGATTCTATATGTATAGCAATTCGATACTGTGATTTTATTTCGATTTGATGTTCCATACATATTGCTCACTATACAGTATGTATACTGCAGAGAGACAAGAGATGGCATGAGAACATGAGTTTTGATCAGTCAGGGTGAAGAAGAAGATGGAAAACAAGCTAAGCACTCTTAGAAAAAGGGGTTGTATGTCCCCATAGGAGAACCCTTTTTTGTTCTAGGTAGAACTATTTAGGTTCCATGTAGAAAGGTATAGAAAGGGTTCTATACCTGGAACCAAAAGGGGTTCTACAAAGGGTTCTCCGAATAACTATTTTAGGTTCTAGATAGCACCTTTTGGTGTAGGTTGACAAATTCAGGAGTTTTGGCTCAGGTACAGCCGACTAGCGGTAGCTAAAGCTACATACAGTAGCAATAAAAAAGTACTAATAAAATTGATACTTGGAGTCAAATATAGATATAATATTGTCCAAAACTAACATTGGGATATGTAACTATTGATTCCCCCCCCCCCCCATCTATGAGCAGAATTACTGTTTAACCTCATTATCGTAGCCACTAAATCACTAGTTTGAAAGGGACTGCTTACTGGAAGCTGTGCAGCAGCCATTCTCCCTACAATTTCCCCCATGTTGGCCAGCCCCCTAACAAAACTCACAAGTTTCAAAGGACATGTTTAAAGAGATAATGATTACAGCATTTAAATTCATAATCCTAATTTCTGCTTTATTTGATAGAGTGCTAGGTCTCGGGGTTGTATCTGTCATTTGAGAGTCGTTTTCGTCGATACCGCAAGGCAGCGATGATACCCAGAATTCCATGTAACGTGACTCGAATTAAGTTAGATGCCACTCCCCCAGGGGGTGAGAGCAAAAATGGCAACAGTCTGAAAGAGATTGAGAGAGCGAGAGAAGGGTAAGAGAGTTACAAAAAGAGAGAAAGAGGGAGAGAGAGAAGGGTAAGAGAGAGACAAAAAGAGAGAGAGGGAGAGAGAGAAGGGTAAGAGAGAGAGAGAGAGAGAGAGAGAGAGAGAGTGAGAGGGAGAGAGAGAGAGAGAGGCACAGCGAAATAGGAAGTTAGGGAGATATATTGACACAAAGATTAAGTGGATCTCCCCTGCATAACCAGTGGATAAAAATCCCTATTGGCCCGAGGTAATCAGAGCACCAAATCATCATTAGAGAAATATGCCATGTTTTGCACAGGAAAAATCAATATGATTCTAACTCTCACTGAGGGAGAATTCCACTTAAAAGGTAGGCTGTTTTAGTACATGGCATGAAGGATAGATGGGGACTGTTACAGGAATATCTACAATATAGGTCTAACCAATTCCCGAGTGGAGCAGCGATCTAAGGCACTGCATCTCAGTGCTAGAGGTGTCACTACAAACCCTGGTTCAATTCCAGGCTGTATCACAACTGGCTGTCATTGGGAGTCCCGTAGCGCGGCGCACAATTGGCCCAGCGTCATCTAGGTTTTGTCGGGATAGGCCGTCACTGTAAATAAGAAATAAGAATTTGTTCTTAACTGACTTGCCTAGTTAAATAAAGGTCAAATAAAAACATTAAAATCCTAAATGTATGTATACACCTCTCCTTCGTCACTTGAGAGGGGCAAGTTCCCTCTTGTCTTTACAGGTGGAATATCAATGCTGACGTTCTGCTCTCCCTTGAAGGACTTTAAGACAGTGTCTTTCCTTGTGTGAGGAGCGTGGCCCCAATGCGTAGTATTCGTTCCTCCCCTGCATCATACTATCAGGAGGATTGTGATGTCAGAGGGCTGATGATGACTCACATTGGCAGGGTTCTCTTTGAGTTCCTAGCTTTGTGAATAAAAAAATGCACCGCGGTTGATGTTTCTCTCATTTATAGCCCTTTGAAGGTTGGAAAGGGAGAAAAAGACATGTCTGTCAAGGTGAAAAGAACCCTGTCTTTTACGTTTGAGACTTAGTGAGAGTGAGAGATTGCTGAGGGCCTTTAGACATGATGTAACCTAGGGGAGTGTAAGGGAAGGGTCTTTTTGACGCATCCAACCAGTGTCATGTTCAATGTATTTGATTTGGATCATCTGAATAGTTAAAAACGCGTAAGCGCTTGAATACGCCTCAGGAATCCTGATCACAGGAGAGTGCATTGAAACCTTCAACTTCTTAGAATGTACAACGTGACAGAGTGCTGCAGAGAGTGAGCGTCGACCGTGATCGACTGTAATGAACGGTACAATAAGCCACAGCTACAGACACTACAAGCCTCTTTACTCAAAGGTTGTCCTACTCAGTATTCTGCCCCATCGCAACCTCACAAGCAATTATAGCCAAATTATACGGCGATACCACACTAATAATGTAAGGCAACCGAGAGAAGAATGGGCTTTTAAGATGTGCGGTAATATCTGAACAGGGTGTTGTTTTCATGCGGAACACCCAAGCCTCTCATTAAATTGCATAAAGTGACTTCTGAATATTTTTTTCACAAAACGACTGAACAAAAATAAGGCTGAAATAATGATAACAAAAGAGCAGGCAACTTCCACTCTTACCTCCAGCTGTTAAATTACTATACATTTGGAATTATTATGCATTGGGAGCAAGCCCCATAAGGGAAACCAAGTCCTTCGAATTGCATACGTTAAATCGATAGATTGATTAAATCAATTAAAAACATATAGTAATCTATTAGGGGTATTCACATGCAGGTTGACATTTAGTCATGAGTCTAGACCTAGAGGCAGAACTGAGCGATAAAATTAATGAGAAAAAAATGTGCGTTAGGCATTAGCGTTAGAAGTGTGGTTAAGGTTATGTTTAAAATCAGATGACTTTGGGGCTGTGCCAGCTTGTGACCACTCTGCAGAGCTAGAACAAGACTCATAAGGAGAAACGCTAACGTGCTAATCACAGTCAGCAGATTGTTCTCTCTGATATAATATAGCCACGCTACACTGAGCTTGCCCGATGCCATGGAACCAATGGAAGAGTCATAACCCACAGGGCACAGACATCAATTCACGTCTATTCCACGTTGGTTCAACCTGATTTTCATTGAAATGACGAGGAAACAATGTTGATTCAACAAGTGTGTGCCCAGTGGGAAAGGTCCCAACCCTGCCCCATCTGGCACTATAGACCTGCTCAATCAAACGCTCAAATATGATTTGGACCCAGGGCTGATACGCAGGCCTGCTATGATTGGCCCCAGCGGGTGTCATAACATACCTAGCTACTCAGACTGTTGGGCTGGGATGCTTTACTGTGTTATTAAAACGCCATGCGCTGCATCTGATCAGTGTAAGCAGCATGTGATCAGTGTAAGCAGCATGTGATCAGTGTAAGCAGCATGTGATCAGTGTAAGCAGCATGTGATCAGTGTAAGCAGCATGTGGTTCGGTTCCGGCATGTGATTGGGAAGTGATGGACGTGGATGTGAAAAAGACATGGCCCAACGATAACCATCCTGTCAGCCTCCTCCTCCCCATTCAATGGGACGTTAACAGGGTAGAGAGAGAGAGAGAGTGCTGTGTGTAGAGTTCCTCTGTCTTCTACAGGGAGGGTCTGAGGCAATCTGCCACCTATCAGCAAAACTGGCAGAGCGTTGCGTCCTGCTCAGCCCCAAACACAAAAGGACGTCAGAATCAGAAAGCACCTGCTGGGAAGGAGAGCGATGGCGGAGAGCCAGACCGACATATGGATCTCCTTCTGGAGACTAATGAAGACAGTCAGACGTAAATATCTGACAAAACGGACTCCGCAGTCACAGCAGATCCAAGCTGTCCCCCACTGCAGTGGATTTGACATTGAAGTAAAGTAGTAAACCACAGAATTAAATCAAACACAGAAGAGAACACGGTGTATTTAATCTACCTCAAGTGTTTTGAGTGGGAGGAGGAAGCTGGTTTAGGGGTGTAGTCAAGCTGTGGTAAAGTTATATTTAATATATAATGTGTCTTCCTAAAGGCGTAAACATCTCAACTCCGAGAAAAGAGTAAACCGTTTTGGAAGACATGGAGGTAAAGAGGCAGATGGCCAATTCTTTATATGAGGGATGGAGTTTCCAAGGCGCTGTTGCCACAAACATACGTCTATCTCAAGGCAACAGCTCACCAAACAAGCTTTCCAAAAGAACATTGACTTCTGTGGAAACTACTCCTAGTTAGTTTTTAATTACTTCCATGCCCTTGGGCACAAAGCTAACATATCTGTCAAACAACCAACAGTCATTTGAAAAGTAGGAACTGAGAGAGCACACTAATCCAACATAAAAGCAGAAACCTGAAAGAAAAATGTCAGAGCACCTCAAATAGTCTAGCTGAAAATCCTTTTCTAAGTCTCCTGAAGTTCTGTGTTTTCTTAAACGAAGATAGCTACTTATTAAAGCTCTGAGTGACCTTTTCGTGCCATCTTTTCCCTTATCCCCTTGTACACCTGTCCTCTCTTCCCTTCTCCAGGCTGTAGGATTACACCTGTCCTCTCTTCCCTTCTCCAGGCTGTGGGGTTACACCTGTCCTCTCTTCCCTTCTCCAGGCTGTGGGGTTACACCTGTCCTGTCTTCCCTTCTCCAGGCTGTAGGGTTACACCTGTCCTCTCTTCCCTTCTCCAGGCTGTAGGGTTACACCTGTCCTCTCTTCCCTTCTCCAGGCTGTAGGGTTACACCTGTCCTCTCTTCCCTTCTCCAGGCTGTGGTGTTACACCTGTCCTCTCTTCCCTTCTCCAGGCTGTGGTGTTACACCTGTCCTCTCTTCCCTTCTCCAGGCTGTGGGGTTTTATAGCAGTTGGCAAAGCAACAAATTGGTGCATTACTGCCACTGCCTTCCCCGACCTCTGTCCTTGGTGTGATTCATGGCTGGGCCTGACGGAGAGTCTGGATAGAACCCTGGACGTCTAGAACAACAAGACAGCAAGACTGCCATAGAAATATAATAGGTAGAGTAGATATTATGGTCCATAGTGTTGTTGTTGCATGTAGAACGTGTCATTCTGAGATGTTAAGTGATAAGCAGAGAGATAATTGATTGCATATCAATTCCTAAAGTGACAAGGGTTAATTCATCACACACTGTAAACAGTACATCCAATATGACTGCCAATCCACTTAATGGATCATTGTCCTGGAATGTCCATTATACTTAGTCTAACTCTATGCTAAACCCCAACGTGGATCTACAGAGGATGAGCTACACATTACGGATGTGCTAATAGAATTGATATGCAAAGCGCTGCAACGCACTCCAGGTTTCCGCTTACTAAGGCGATTTCACAGGAAACCTGACAGAATGGATTAACAATCATCCCTTACTGGCAAAATGAGTCACATCTTTCAGTCTTCACTTCACCACGTGCTACGTAGCACTGAACCATTGATGACATCTCACGATTCCCCATTTTACGGCTAAAGTTTTCATTCCCAAAGAGGTCCAAGTTGTCCAATTTACTGGGCTCATGTTATCACGGGTGTAAAGCCACTAATCCATTCATTAGCGAAACCATCTCTGACGACATTTATAATTCATGTCATTTAAATTATGATGTGATGTATATGTGGGTACATTCCTCTTTATACCATGCTAATGATCCACAGCCTTCAGCTAATCAGTCAATTAATCACCATCTCATGAATTTAATCTCTCACTTAGGCCCTGTTCTACATAATAGGTTTTAACCATTCCAATATTCAACGGGATTATGAAAGAGGCTCATGGTGCCACCTCTAAAAACTCATAGATGGTTTTTGCTATAAATTCTGTTGTCCAAAATCTATCGTGTTCCATTCCTTCTCGTACCACGTTCCATTCCATCTCTTACCATGTTCCAGTCCTTCTCTTAACACGTTCCATTCCTTCTCTTACTACGTTCCAGTCCTTCTCGTAACACGTTCCATTCCTTCTCTTACTACGTTCCATTCCTTCTCTTACCACGTTCCATTCCTCTCTTACCACGTTCCATTCCTTCTCTTACCACGTTCCATTCTTCTCTTACTACGTTCCAGTCCTTCTCGTAACACGTTCCATTCCTTCTCTTACTACGTTCCATTCCTTCTCTTAACACGTTCCATTCCTTCTCTTACTACGTTCCAGTCCTTCTCGTAACACGTTCCATTCCTTCTCTTACTACGTTCCATTCCTTCTCTTACCACGTTCCATTCCTCTCTTACTACGTTCCATTCCTTCTCTTACTACGTTCCAGTCCTTCTCGTAACACGTTCCATTCCTTCTCTTACCACGTTCCATTCCTTCTCTTACTACGTTCCAGTCCTTCTCGTAACACGTTCCATTCCTTCTCTTACTACGTTCCATTCCTTCTCTTACCACGTTCCATTCCTCTCTTACTACGTTCCATTCCTTCTCTTACCACGTTCCATTCCTCTCTTACCACGTTCCATTCCTTCTCTTACCACGCGGTATTTGAGTCATAAAAAAACTGACCCTGTTCATGGTTTCCTTACGCATGAAGGTGGTGGAATTATGAGTGAATTAAGTCAAGGTCATAATATGGAGTTTCTGTAGACACACCTCCTTCATTTCTTTGATCTACACCCTGAACAAATAGCAGGTGAATAACATGATATTATCATGCATAATTCAAGGTCAGAATACGTGTAGAGAGAAAAGTGCAGAAATGTTTACTTACGTTCCATTTAGGAGCTCTTAACTCGGGTCGGAATCAGGCCCTTGTGAATAGTACTGTCAGAGCCAGCTTTCCAAAGAGCAAATCCACAAGGTAAATGGTCCTACCAGAACCTCTGGTTGAGTCTTCGGGTCCAATGAAAATGGAAAAAAGATGAATTAAAATGTCTCGTTTACTTTTTCCCTTTATGCTTTCATGGCAACATGATACAGAGTCAGCTCCATAAAGCACAAATCTGTCTGACGCAATGTGTCCCTCATGATTTACAGATCAATGTTGATTAATGCTGCTCATTTGTACCAAATCCCTTCAGCATTAACATGAGGCTATTAAAAAGGGACATGGCAGTGTGGTCTTGTGTTCCCTCTTCAACAGAAGTGAAACAGTCTGTATAACTAACTATGTGTATGTTCAGTGCACCTCTGAGTCTCAGTGGCCTTGGCATACATCTCATACATACATCTCATACATACATCTCATACATACATCTCATACATACATCTCATACATACAGCTTAACATACAGCTCATACATACATCTCATACATCTCATACATACATCTCATACATACATCTCAACATACAGCTCATACATACATCTCATACATACATCTCAACATACAGCTCATACATACATCTCATACATACATCTCAACATACAGCTCATACATACATCTCATACATACATCTCATACATACATCTCAACATACAGCTCATACATACATCTCATACATACATCTCATACATACATCTCAACATACATCTCATACATACATCTCATACATACATCTCATACATACATCTCAACATACAGCTCATACATACATCTCATACATACATCTCAACATACAGCTCATACATACATCTCATACATACATCTCAACATACATCTCATACATACATCTCATACATACATCTCATACATACATCTCATACATACATCTCATACATACATCTCAACATACATCTCATACATACATCTCATACATACATCTCATACATACATCTCAACATACATCTCATACATACATCTCATACATACATCTCATACATACATCTCATACATACATCTCATACATACATCTCATACATACAGCTCAACATACATCTCAACATACAGCTCATACATACATCTCATACATACATCTCAACATACATCTCATACATACATCTCATACATACATCTCAACATACATCTCATACATACATCTCATACATACATCTCATACATACATCTCATACATACAGCTCAACATACATCTCATACATACATCTCATACATACATCTCATACATACATCTCATACATACATCTCATACATACAGCTCAACATACATCTCATACATACATCTCAACATACATCTCATACATACATCTCATACATACATCTCATACATACATCTCATACATACATCTCATACATACAGCTCAACATACATCTCATACATACATCTCATACATACATCTCATACATACATCTCAACATACATCTCATACATACATCTCATACATACATCTCATACATACATCTCAACATACATCTCAACATACATCTCATACATACATCTCATACATACATCTCATACATACATCTCATACATACATCTCAACATACATCTCATACATACATCTCATACATACATCTCATACATACATCTCATACATACATCTCATACATACATCTCAACATACAGCTCATACATACATCTCATACATACATCTCATACATACATCTCAACATACAGCTCATACATACATCTCATACATACATCTCAACATACATCTCATACATACATCTCATACATACATCTCAACATACAGTGCATTCGGAAAGTTTTCAGACCCCTTCACTTTTTCTACATTTTGTTATGTTGCAACCTTATTCTAAAATGGGATTAAATCTGTTTTTTTCCCTGATCAATCTACATACACCCAATACCGCATAATGACATAGCTTAAACAGGTTTTTAGATTGTTTTTTTTTACAAAAAAAATGAAATGTCACATTTACATCAATATTCAGACCCTTTACTCAGTACTTTGTTGAATCAAATCAAATCAAATGTCACATGCTCCAAATACAACAATGCTTTAAAAAGTTTTCTTTTTTATTAAGTGTTAAGTGAAAAATAGAAAATAAAAGTGACAAATAATTCAACAGCATCAGTAAAATAATAATAATGAGGCTATATACAGGGGGTACGGTGCAGAGTCAATGTGGAGGCTATATACAGGGGGTACCGGTGCAGAGTCAATTTGGAGGCTATATACAGGGGGTACCGGTACAGAATCAATGTGGAGGCTATATACAGGGGGTACCGGTACAGAGTCAATGTGGAGGCTATATACAGGGGGTACTGGTACAGAGTCAATGTGGAGGCTATATACAGGGGGTACTGGTACAGAATCAATGTGGAGGCTATATACAGGGGGTACCGGTACAGAGTCAATGTGGAGGCTATATACAGGGGGTACCGGTACAGAGTCAATGTAGAGGCTATATACAGGGGGTACCGGTACAGAGTCAATGTGGAGGCTATATACAGGGGGTACCGGTACAGAGTCAATGTGGAGGCTATATACAGGGGGTACTGGTACAGAATCAATGTGGAGGCTATATACAGGGGGTACCGGTACAGAGTCAATGTGGACGCTATATACAGGGGGTACTGGTACAGAATCAATGTGGAGGCTATATACAGGGGTTACCGGTACAGAATCAATGTGCGGGGGCACCGGTTAGTTGAGGTAATTCAGGTAATATGTACATGTAGGTAGAGTTAAAGTGACTATGCATAGATAATAAACAGAGAGTATCAGCAGCGTAAAAGAGGGGTCTGGGTAGCCATTTGATTAGCTGTTCAGGAGTCTTATGGCTTGGTGGTAGAACCTGTTAAGAACCTGTTAGACTTGGAGCTCCGGTACCGCTTGCTGTGCGGTAGCAGAGAGAACAGTCTATGACTAGGGTGGCTGGAGTCTTTGAACATTTTTAGAGCCTTCCTCTGACACCGCCTGATATAGAGGTCTTGAATGGCAGGAATCTTGGCTCCAGTGATGTACTGGGCCGTACGCACTACCCTCTGTATATTGAAGCAACATCTCATTATATCAGTGAGTAAGTTAAAGCTTGGTCGCAAATGGGTCTGCCAAATGGACAATGACCCCAAGCATACTTCCAAGGTTGTGGCAAAATGGCTTAAGGACAACAAAGTCAAGGAGTGGCCATCACCAAGCCCTGACCTCAATCCCATAGAACATTTGTGGGCAGAACTGAAAAAGCGTGTGCGAGCAAGGAGGACTACAAACCTGACTCGGTTACATCAGCTCTGTCAGGAGGAATGGGCCAAAATTCATCCAACTTATTGTGGGAAGCTTGTGGAAGGCTACCCGAAACATTTAACCCAAGTCAAATCAAATCAAATCAAATTTATTTATATAGCCCTTCGTACATCAGCTGATATCTCAAAGTGCTGTACAGAAACCCAGCTAGGAAAAACTCCCTAGAAAGGCCAAAACCTAGGAAGAAACCTAGAGAGGAACCAGGCTATGTGGGGTGGCCAGTCCTCTTCTGGCTGTGCCGGGTGGAGATTATAACAGAACATGGCCAAGATGTTCAAATGTTCATAAATGACCAGCATGGTCCAATAATAATAAGGCAGAACAGTTGAAACTGGAGCAGCAGCACGGCCAGGTAGACTGGGGACAGCAAGGAGTCATCATGTCAGGTAGTCCTGAGGCATGGTCCTAGGGCTCAGGTCCTCCGAGAGAGAGAAAGAAAGAGAGAAAGAGAGAATTAGAGAGAGCACACTTAAATTCACACAGGACACCGAATAGGACAGGAGAAGTACTCCAGATATAACAAACTGACCCTAGCCCCCCGACACATAAACTACTGCAGCATAAATACTGGAGGCTGAGACAGGAAGGGTCAGGAGACACTGTGGCCCCATCCGAGGACACCCCCGGACAGGGCCAAACAGGCAGGACATAACCCCACCCACTTTGCCAAAGCACAGCCCCCACACCACTAGAGGGATATCTTCAACCACCAACTTACCATCCTGAGACAAGGCTGAGTATAGCCCACAAAGATCTCCGCCACGGCACAACCCAAGGGGGGGGGGGCGCCAACCCAGACAGGATGACCACATCAGTGACTCAACCCACTCAGGTGACGCACCCCTCCCAGGGACGGTATGAGAGAGCCCCAATAAGCCAGTGACTCAGCCCCTGTAATAGGGTTAGAGGCAGAGAATCCCAGTGGAAAGAGGGGAACCGGCCAGGCAGAGACAGCAAGGGCGGTTCGTTGCTCCAGAGCCTTTCCGTTCACCTTCCCACTCTTGGGCCAGACTACACTCAATCATATGACACACTGAAGAGATGAGTCTTCAGTAAAGACTTAAAGGTTGAGACCGAGTTTGCGTCTCTGACATGGGTAGGCAGACCGTTCCATAAAAATTGAGCTCTATAGGAGAAAGCCCTGCCTCCAGCTGTTTGCTTAGAAATTCTAGGGACAATTAGGAGGCCTGCGTCTTGTGACCGTAGCGTACGTGTAGGTATGTACGGCAGGACCAAATCAGAGAGATAGGTAGGAGCAAGCCCATGTAATGCTTTGTAGGTTAGTAGTTAAACCTTGAAATCAGCCCTCCCTTGACAGGAAGCCAGTGTAGGGAGGCTAGCGCTGGAGTAATATGATAATTTTTGGGGGTTGTAGTCAGGATTCTAGCAGCCTTATTTAGCACTAACTGAAGTTTATTTAGTGCTTTATCCGGGTAGCCGGAAAGTAGAGCATTGCAGTAGTCTAACCTAGAAGTGACAAAAGCATGGATTAATTTTTCTGCATCATTTTTGGACAGAAAGTTTCTGATTTTGCAATGTTACGTAGATGGAAAAAAGCTGTCCTTGAAATGGTCTTGATATGTTCTTCAAAAGAGAGATCAAGGTCCAGAGTAACTCCGAGGTCCTTCACAGTTTTATTTGAGACGACTGTACAACCATTAAGATTAATTGTCAGATTCAACAGAAGATCAACAGAAGGTCAAACCATTTGAAGGCAATGCTACCAAATACTAATTGAGTGTATGTAAACTTCTGACCCACTGGGAATGTGATGAAAGAAATATGAGATTAAATAAATAATTCTCTCTACTATTATTCTGACATTTCACATTCTTCAAATAAAGTGGTGATCCTAACGGACCTAAAACAGGGAATTTTTACTAGGATTAAATGTCAGGAATTGTGGAAAAAATCATTTAAATGTATTTGGCTAAGGTGTATGTAAACTTCAACTGTATGTATATAAGGTTTCTGTTTTTTATTTTTAATACATTTGCAAAGATTTTGAAAAACTTGCTTTCACTTTGTCATTACGGAGTATTGTGTGGAGATTGCTGAGGATCTTTCTTTATTTACTACATTTTAGAATAAGGCTGTAACAACAGAATGTGGAAAAAGTCAAGGGGTCTGAATACTATCCGAATGCACTGTATTTGTAGCTCAGTGGCCTCGGCAAACATCTCAACATATATTTAGCTCTGAGTCTTCTTGGGTACGGGAACAATGGTGGACATCTTGAAGCAAGTGAGGACAGCAGACTGGGACAGGGAGAGATGTAATATGTCCGTAAACACTCCATGCAGCTGGTCTGCGGCATGCTCTGAGGACGCGGCTAGGGATGCCGCCTTGCGAGGGTTAACATGCTTAAATGTCTTACTCACTTCGGCCACGGAGAACGAGAGCCCACAGTCCTTGGGAGCGGGCCTCGTCGGTGATATTGTGTTATCCTCAAAGCGGGTGAAGAAGGTGTTTAGCTTCTCTGGGAGCAGGACGTCGGTGTCCGTAATGTGGCTGCTTTTCCCTTTGTAATCCCTGATTGTCTGTAGACCCTGCCACATATGTCTCATGTCTGAACCGTTGAATTGCGACTCCACTTTGTCTCTGTACTGACGTTTTGCTTGTTTGATTGCCTTGCGGAGGGCAACATATATGTATCTCTGAGACAAAAAGAGTATGCAGTATGCTCTCTCGTGATTAGTGGTACAGTTGGGCTATGTGTGGTTGTTGATGGATAAAAAATATAAAAATATTTACAGTACATAGTACATATAGTCACTATATTCACTTTATTCATTTTCTTGATAGTTTGAAAACCAAATAATTTAGGATGGTCACTAGCGGGCTGAGACTTCAATGTTAAACAGCTTTGTGCAAGAGCAGTCAGGTACATTTGAAATGCTCCATGGTACATGAAATTCAAATGCTACATAACCTGATATGTTGATTGACAACATAAATTGATATTCTGACATTTCAATGTTAAACAATGTATTTCTTTAATATTTAATGCATATTTTAAGTTCTGCATGCTGCATAACGACAGGTAGTGGGGCGGCAGGTAGCCTAGTGGGGCGGCAGGTAGCCTAATGGGGCGGCAGGTAGCCCAGTGGGGCGGCAGGTAGCCCAATGGGGCGGCAGGTAGCCCAATGGGGCGGCAGATAGCCTAATGGGGTGGCAGGTAGCCTAATGGGGTGGCAGATAGCCTAATGGGGCGGCAGGTAGCCTAATGGGGCGGCAGGTAGCCTAATGGGGCGGCAGGTAGCCTAATGGGGTGGCAGGTAGCCTAATGGGGTGGCAGATAGCCTAATGGGGCGGCAGGTAGCCTAATGGGGCGGCAGGTAGCCTAATGGGGCGGCAGATAGCCTAATGGGGCGGCAGATAGCCTAATGGGGCGGCAGATAGCCTAATGGGGCGGCAGGTAGCCTAATGGGGTGGCAGATAGCCTAATGGGGTGGCAGGTAGCCTAATGGGGTGGCAGATAGCCTAATGGGGTGGCAGATAGCCTAATGGGGCGGCAGGTAGCCTAATGGGGTGGCAGGTAGCCCAGTGGGGCGGCAGGTAGCCTAATGGGGTGGCAGGTAGCCTAATGGGGCGGCAGGTAGCCTAATGGGGTGGCAGATAGCCTAATGGGGTGGCTGGTAGCCTAATGGGGCGGCAGATAGCCTAATGGGGTGGCAGGTAGCCTAATGGGGCGGCAGATAGCCTAATGGGGTGGCAGGTAGCCTAATGGGGCGGCAGATAGCCTAATGGGGCGGCAGGTAGCCTAGTGGTTAGAGCAGCAGTTAACCCACTGTTCCAAGGCCTTCGTAGAATAAGAATTTGTTTCTATACCGACTTGCCTAGTTAAATAAAAAAACATATAAATGTATATATATAGATTTTAGAATGTAGACGAGGTGACAGGGTTAATGCGTGATTCATTCTCTCTCTTTACGACTGATCCCAACGACTGTCTATAGTGACAGATAGGCCAACCTACTATGACAGGATGTACGGCAGAAAGTTAGCCCTCATGGCTGTCGAATGTGAGAACTTGACATTGTGATGACTGATGCTCAAATTACAATTGAAGGTGACATTTCTGCTCATTTAACTCCTTTCACTTCCCCTCTGTTTTGTTCCTTCTCCGTGCTAATATGTATACATAGGGTGTGAAACGTGTTATTTATGGATGACGCGAGCGAGTGACGTGTGGCTGGAGCCTGCGGGCACCGTTTCACACCCAGCATCCATTATATTTAACAAAGTGCAGTAAATGTCGGAGCAGAAGCTTGAGGAGTGCGCCCGTGAACTCACCTGTCATAGCGCTCAACATGCACGTCAACATGAAGACTCAGCAGGTCAAACCTCACGCACCTTGAAACATCATTCAAGAGTCAGAGAGGAAACCTGACACCTAATCGATGGCGTCTGCTGTAAGAGAACTAACGTTCTCTGTAGGACGGGTAGATGCTCCATCTTTATTGACTGATGTTGAGACTTCCGTTTTTATTGAGAATAGATGTTGTCTCCCACCTGTGGAGACATTATTGGACATACAGTAGATAGACTGTCTGATATAGGAGTGAATGTACTGTTGGAGTAAATGAGGAAAACGTCCAAACAGTTGAAGTTATTCTAGTACGAGCCACCATCTTTTACTGGCATGCTAGGTTAACATGGACCAAGTCTTCTGCTACTCCCCATTACACAGTGAGATAGGGATGACAGACGGTTTAAAACGGTCCTGAGTGGTGCAACGTATTCCTCCTTCCCTAAAGTGTAAGAGACAAGACTACAGCTTAACCACACTGACACATTGCCTGGCTCCTGGCACGAGGACTGCCTGCTGCCTTTGGCAATGAGCACAGAGTTATAAAGTCCAGTTATGCTGACAGTTCTCTTTCTGTATCCCTCCCTCCCTCTCTCCCTCCCTTCCCCTCTCTTGTTTTCTCCCCCAGGCCGTGACGAAGCCCAGCACGTGGCAGAGGGGAGAGAGGATGCTGGGTCTCTGGTCCAGTGTTAGAACCTCCCCCTTGGGAAGCCGGTGTTGGACGCAGGGCCCCACGGGGCGCTGATCCCTCTTCCATGTCTCTGTGATTTATGGCTACTGGGGATCTGGCCATTGCAGACTCCTCTCTCACTTTCACATTCACAAATACACACACACTGCACCACTGGACAAAGTCACACACACTGTACACCATAGAGTGACTCCAACACACACTGAACAAAATAATCTCTCTCAGCCTCCACACTCACTGAGGGACTGAGTCACACACACTGAGGGACTGAGCCACACACACTGTGGGACTGAGTCACACACACTGAGGGACTGAGTCACACACACTGAGGGACTGAGCCACACACACTGAGGGACTGAGTCACACACACTGAGGGACTGAGTCACACACACTGAGGGACTGAGTCACACACACTGAGGGACTGAGCCACACACACTGAGGGACTGAGCCACACACACTGAGGGAATGGGCCACACACTCTGAGGGACTGAGTCACACACACTGAGGGACTGAGCCACACACACTGAGGGACTGAGCCACACACACTGAGGGACTGAGCCACACACACTGAGGGACTGAGCCACACACACTGAGGGACTGAGCCACACACACTGAGGGACTGAGCCACACACACTGAGGGACTGAGCCACACACACTGAGGGACTGAGTCACACACACTGAGGGACTGAGCCACACACACTGAGGGACTGAGTCACACACACTGAGGGACTGAGTCACACACACTGAGGGACTGAGTCACACACACTGAGGGACTGAGTCACACACACTGAGGGACTGAGTCACACACACTGAGGGACTGAGCCACACACACTGAGGGACTGAGTCACACACACTGAGGGACTGAGTCACACACACTGAGGGACTGAGCCACACACACTGAGGGACTGAGTCACACACATTGCTTTTCTCTGCCCCATATAACCTCCCATTGCACCATTGTGTCCTTTACACACCCCTCTGTGTATCCTCCACTCCCCCTGAGTGTGTAGATTAGCATCCCAGTATGAGTCATGGATTGTCAGCCTAAGAGGCGCCTGCTTTACTAGCAGAGGTGGATCAATGGAACTGCACTGAGTGATGAGATGATATTCCTGAATTCGCATGGCTTGAGAAAAATCACCTGACAGCAGCCGTGCAAAGACTGACCCCCCCTAACTTCACTGTTTTTAATCACTGGACTGACTCTCACAGAACTGACTCTCACAGAACTGACTCTTCCTGGACTGACTCTCGCAGAACTGACTCTTCCAGGACTATCTCTCACTGGACTGACTCTCACAGAACTGACTCTTCCTGGACTGACTCTCACAGAACTGACTCTTCCTGGACTGTCTCTCCCTGGACTGTCTCTCCCTGGACTGTCTCTCACTGGACTGTCTCTCACAGAACTGACTCTTCCTGGACTGACTCTCACAGAACTGACTCTTCCTGGACTGACTCTCACAGAACTGACTCTCCCTGGACTGTCTCTCCCTGGACTGTCTCTCACTGGACTGACTCACACAGAACTGACTCTTCCTGGACTGACTCTCACAGAACTGACTCTTCCTGGACTGACTCTCACAGAACTGACTCTTCCTGGACTGACTCTCACAGAACTGACTCTCACAGAACTGACTCTCCCTGGACTGACTCTTCCTGGACTGACTCTTCCTGGACTGTCACTCACTGGACTGACTCTCAAAGGACTGACTATGACTCACTGGCATCCCACAGGGATAACCGTCATCCCCCTTTGACATTTACGACATGGCCATGTCCCTTTTTCTGAAGCCGTTCTTTTTCTAAACTCGGAAGCCGTGGACTGGAGGTGAGAGCCAGCGGGCGGTCAGCTCCTCACCATGGTGTTGCCGCCCCCTGACAAACGCCACGTGTGCCTGACCACCATCGTCATCATGACCAGTATGGCCTTCATGGACGCCTACCTGGTGGAGCAGAACCAGGGGCCCAGGAAGATTGGCGTGTGCATCATTGTGCTGGTCGGGGACATCTGCTTCCTCATCGTGCTGCGCTACGTGGCCGTGTGGGTGGGCGCCGAGGTGCGCACGGCCCGCCGCGGCTACGCAATGATTCTCTGGTTCCTCTACATCTTTGTACTGGAGATCAAGCTCTACTTCATCTTCCAGAACTGCAAGGCCGATAGGAAGTCCCTGGAGACGGTGGCCCGGAAAGCCTTGACTCTGCTACTGTCTGTGTGTGTCCCGGGGCTTTACTTGGTTCTAGTGGCTCTGGACAGCATGGAGTATGTGAGGACCTTCAGGAAGAAGGAGGACATGCGGGGGAGGATCTTCTGGGTGGCTCTAGATCTTCTGGATCTTCTGGACATCCAGGCCAACCTGTGGGAGCCTCAGCGGACAGGCCTGCCCATCTGGGCCGAGGGGCTGATGTTCTTCTACTGCTACGTCCTCCTCCTCACCCTTCCCTGCGTCTCCCTCAGCGAGATCTCCACGCAAGGAGAACACGTGTCGCTCCAGAAGATGATGCTCTACCCTGTCCTCAGCCTGATTACCATCAACGTGGTCACTATCCTGATCCGCGGGGTCAACATGGTGCTGTTCCAGGACAGTAGAGTTTCCACCATCTTCGTCGGCAAGAACGTGGTGGCGATCGCCACAAAGGCATCCACCTTCCTGGAGTACCGGCGTCAAGTGAAGGAGTTCCCTCAACCACAGAACGCCATGGCGTTGGAACTGCAGCAGAACTCTATGGGCCACGGACATACACCCCACACGTCGCACTCGCAGCCTCTGGCCAACTCCACAAATCTGCCCCACGAACCCTCGCCAGCGCGACACATGGAAACATGACCGCCAGCACTGGACTGTCTGGACACCAGCGGAGCATCGCCACCACTGCCGTCAGTGACTAACTACAGTGACTAACCATAGTGACTCGTTCTGTCTATCCAGTCTCTGAGAGTTTGGTATTAAGAGATATGTGGGTTTCATGACAGGATGGTATTCTCCTGCCTATCAAGCCCACTTGAACAACAGAGGATATAACAACTAGAGGGATATTTTCAGCCTCTGTCTGCCTGTCTATTGGACAAGGATAAAAATTCACCTTCTTGATTCTGACAGGAGCGAACTGATGTGGTTTTATTTGTTTTTAAATTAACTGTTTTATTCTGCAGCTGAGTAATGTATGTTGTGTAACAGTGCATTTTACAATTTGTTCCTCTCTGAATATCTGTGATTTTCTAAAACCACTTTCGACTGTCCGTTGCGTGGCTTTTTTCTTTGTAGTCCTTAAAAAAAGGAGGTATACCACTCGCCCTACAGAAACACTAAGTTGAAGTGGTGAAAGAGAGGATGGAGAGGAAGGGAAGGAGAAAGGGTCAATAAGAAGGGTGGCAGTAGAAGATTGAAATTCAGCCTCTGCTTTAATTCTGCTGAGAAAGGAGCTAACTGAAGTCTGCTGCCTCGGCCTGTGTGAAGCTTTACGACCAAATGGTCTGCTGCCTCGGTCAGTGTGACGTTGTACGACCAAATGGTCTGCTGCCTCGGTCAGTGTGACGTTTTACGACCAAATGGTCTGCTGCCTCGGTCAGTGTGATGCTTTACGACCAAATGGTCTGCTGCCTCGGGTCAGTGTGATGCTTTACAACCAAATGGTCTGCTGCCTCGGTCAGTGTGATGCTTTACGACCAAATGGTCTGCTGCCTCGGGTCAGTGTGACGCTTTATGACCAAATGGTCTGCTGCCTCGGTCAGTGTGACGTTGTACGACCAAATGGTCTGCTGCCTCGGGACAGTGTGACGTTGTACGACCAAATGGTCTGCTGCCTCGGTCAGTGTGACGTTTTACGACCAAATGGTCTGCTGCCTCGGTCAGTGTGACGTTGTACGACCAAATGGTCTGCTGCCTCGGTCAGTGTGACATTTTACGACCAACTGGTCTGCTGCCTCGGTCAGTGTGACGTTGTACGACCAAATGGTCTGCTGCCTCGGTCAGTGTGACATTTTACGACCAACTGGTCTGCTGCCTCGGTCAGTGTGACGTTGTACGACCAAATGGTCTGCTGCCTCGGTCAGTGTGACGCTTTATGACCAAATGTATGCTAAAAGCACCAGAGCTCAGCACTATACACTCTATTTGAGGCAGCCAACCGTGTGTGTGATTCTGCGTGTGTGTGTGTGTGTGTGTGTGTGTGTGTGTGTGTGTGGACAGTGCCTTGCGAAAGTATTCGGCCCCCTTGAACTTTGCTACCTTTTGCCATATTTCAGGCTTCAAACATAAAGATATAAAACTGTCTTTTTTTGTGAAGACTCAACAACAAGTGGGACACAATCATGAAGTGGAACAACATTTATTGGATATTTCAAACTTTTTTAACATTTCAAAAACTGAAAAATTGGGCGTGCAAAATTATTCAGCCCCTTTACTTTCAGTTCAGCAAACTCTCTCCAGAAGTTCAGTGAGGATCTCTGAATGATCCAATGTTGACCTAAATGACTAATGATGATAAATACAATCCACCTGTGTGTAATCAAGTCTCCGTATAAATGCACCTGCACTGTGATAGTCTCAGAGGTCCGTTAAAAGCGCAGAGAGCATCATGAAGAACAAGGAACACACCAGGCAGGTCCGAGATACTGTTGTGAAGAAGTTTAAAGCCGGATTTGGATACAAAAAGATTTCCCAAGCTTTAAACATCCCAAGGAGCACTGTGCAAGCGATAATATTGAAATGGAAGGAGTATCAGACCACTGCAAATCTACCAAGACCTAGCCGTCCCTCTAAACTTTCAGCTCATACAAGGAGAAGACTGATCAGAGATGCAGCCAAGAGGCCCATGATCACTCTGGATGAACTGCAGAGATCTACAGCTGAGGTGGGAGACTCTGTCCATAGGACAACAATCAGTTGTATATTGCACAAATCTGGCCTTTATGGAAGAGTGGCAAGAAGAAAGTCATTTCTTAAAGATATCCATAAAAAGTGTAGTTTAAAGTTTGCCACAAGCCACCTGGGAGACACACCAAACATGTGGAAGAAGGTGCTCTGGTCAGATGAAACCAAAATTGAACTTTTTGGCAACAATGCAAAACGTTATGTTTGGCGTAAAAGCAACACAGCTCATCACCCTGAACACATCATCCCCACTGTCAAACTTGGTGGTGGCAGCATCATGGTTTGGGCCTGCTTTTCTTCAGCAGGGACAGGGAAGATGGTTAAAACTGATGGGAAGATGGATGGAGCCAAATACAGGACCATTCTGGAAGAAAACCTGATGGAGTCTGCAAAAGACCTGAGACTGGACGGAGATTTGTCTTCCAACAAGACAATGATCCAAAACATAAAGCAAAATCTACAATGGAATGATTCAAAAATAAACATATCCAGGTGTTAGAATGGCCAAGTCAAAGTCCAGACCTGAATCCAATCGAGAATCTGTGGAAAGAACTGAAAACTGCTGTTCACAAATGCTCTCCATCCAACCTCACTGAGCTCAAGCTGTTTTGCAAGGAGGAATGGGAAAAAATGTCAGTCTCTTGGTGTGCAAAACTGATAGAGACATACCCCAAGCGACTTACAGCTGTAATCGCAGCAAAAGGTGGCGCTACAAAGTATTAACTTAAGGGGGCTGAATAATTTTGTACGCCCAATTTTTCAGTTTTTGATTTGTTAAAAAAGTTTGAAATATCCAATAAATGTTGTTCCACTTCATGATTGTGTCCCACTTGTTGTTGATTCTTCACAAAAAAATACAGTTTTATATCTTTATGTTTGAAGCCTGAAATGTGGCAAAAGGTCGCAAAGTTCAAGGGGGCCGAATACTTTTGCAAGGCACTGTGTGTGTGTGTGTGTGTGTGTGCACGTGTGAGGGGGCAGAGGGGTGCTCGTGTGAAACTGTATTTCAAGTTCAAGTCTTGTCACATGCACAAGTACAGTGAAATGCTTCACTTCCAAATGTACCCAGCAGCGCTGTAATCAATATCAAAATATTATAACTAAAAACATTTTTTTTTTAACAAATGATAATAATAATAATTATTATATAAATAAAACATGGGAAATAAGAAAGGAAGCTCTATACAGGGTCAGTGCCAATACCAAATGTACAATGTGCAGGATACTGAAGTATTTGAGGTAGATTTGTACATGTAGGTGGGGTTTAGGAAAAAGGTGACTGGTAGCAGGATTCGTAATAATAATAATAGTAATCAGTGGGTGTGAAAGAAACCTTCCTGTACTTTCCTCCACAAGTAAAGCCTTGAAGTCAAAGAATGCAGAGTGCAGACAGCCTCATTGACAAACGTTCAAATAGAAATGTACAATCCAACCTGAAAACTGAAAACTATTTCTACTTAATTGATGAAGTGAGTATTAAAGTATTATTATTATTATCGGTAATTACTACATGTACATTATTTATTAAATGTGTATGTTTTAATAAAAGTATTCAAAGAATGTGAGCGCTTTGTCTTACTCTTACCTCCCCAATCTCTGATTGGGAGGCTACATGACAGAGACTTGTCTTGTTGTAGGACTCAGCATTATACGGAAGATGAATGGAACTTTAAAAAACCCAAGTTCAAAAGGTTGACAGAATATTTATCCATTCTGAGCAGATTGTACTTCCGTCTACAACAAAATGGCTTCCCTCTCATTTCTCTCTTTCTAAAGAAAATGGATTTACATTTTTTTGCAGACCAACTCACTTGAATCCACTTTTTTCCAAAGACACCTTTTTTTTATTTTCTCTTGTCTGAACACTTCCATGGTGGTTGGTGGGCTATTTGCGGTTGCCATGGAAACAGTGTTTCATTGGCCAACCCTGGCATTATGGAGAGAGAAGAAAAGTTCAGCCACGTGAACAATGTACCATTGTGTACCCAGAATGACCCATGCAAAGATCAACCACAGGTACCAGCATTCTGATGATTCTCCAGTGTGTTTCAGTGGCACCATCAACATCAACTGACTGGTCTGAAGGTGACAGTAATCTTTAACCTACCATAATAAAACACAGAGAGAGAGAGAAATAGAGACAGATGGGAGGAGAGAATGTGAGAGAGCAAGACCGAGAGTGAGCGAGAGAGAGAAGAGAAGAGGGAGATATGAGAGAGAGAGATATGAGAGAGAGAGATATGAGAGAGAGAGAGAGATATGAGAGAGTGAGAGAGATATGAGAGAGTGAGAGATATGAGAGAGAGAGAGAGATGAGAGTTATGAGAAACATCAGCGCCACAGGTAACTTCCACAAAGCTGTGAACGATCTGAGAGACAAGGCAAGAAGGGCATTCTATCAAAAGGAACATAAAATTCAACATACCAATTAGGATCTGGCTAAAAATACTTGAATCAGTCATAGAGCCCATTGCCCTTTATGGTTGTGAGGCCTGGGGTCCGCTCACCAACCAAGATTTCACAAAATGGGAGAAACACCAAATTGAGACTCTGCATGCAGAATTCTGCAAATATATCCTCCGTGTACAACGTAGAACACCAAATAATGCATGCAGAGCAGAATTAGGCCGACTAATTATCAAAATCCAGAAAAGAGACGTTAAATTCTATAACCACCTAAAAGGAAGCGATTCCCAAACCTTCCACAACAAAGCCATCACCTACAGAGAGATGAACCTGGAGAAGAGTCCCCTAAGCAAGCTGGTCCTGGGGCTCTGATCACAAACACAAACACACCCCACAGAGCCCCAGGACAGCTGCACAATTAGACCCAATCAAATCATGAGAAAACAAAAAGATAATTACTTGACACATTGGAAAGAATTAACAAAAAACAGAGCAAACTAGAATGCTATTTGGCCCTAAACAGAGAGTACACAGCGGCAGAATACCTGACCACTGTGACTGACCCAAACTTAAGGAAAGCTTTGACTATGTACAGACTCAGTGAGCATAGCTTTGCTATTGAGAAAGGCCGCCGTAGGCAGACATGGCTCTCAAGAGAAGACAGGCTATGTGCTCACTGCCCACAAAATGAGATGGAAACTGAGCTGCACTTCCTAACCTCATTTCCAATGTCTGACCATACCATTAGAGACACATAATTCCCTCAGATTACACAGATCCACAAAGAATTCGAAAACAAACCCAATTTTGATAAAATCCCATATATACTGGGTGAAATACCACAGTGTGCCATCACAGCAGCAAGATTTGTGACCTGTTGCCACACGAAAAGGGCAACCAGTGAAGAACAAACACCATTGTAAATACAACCCATATTTATGCTTATGTATTTTCCCTTGTGTACTTTAAACATTTGTACATTGTTACAACACTGTATATATATATACACAATATGACATTTGTAATGTTTACTGTTCATTTTTATTTCACTTTTGTATATTATCTACCTCACTTGCTTTGACAATGTTAACATGTTTTCCATGCCAATAAAGCCTCTTAAATTGAATTGACATATACACTGCTCAAAAAAATAAAGGGAACACTTAAACAACACAATGTAACTCCAAGTCAATCACACTTCTGTGAAATCAAACTGTTCACTTAGGATGCAACACTGATTGACAATACATTTCACATGCTGTTGTGCAAATGGAATAGACAAAAGGTGGAAATTATAGGCAATTAGCAAGACACCCTACCTCCGCCTTTGTGCAAGGAGGAGCAGGAGGAGCACTGCCAGAGCCCTGCAAAATGACCTCCAGCCGGCCACAAATGTGCATGTGTCTGCTCAAACGGTCAGAAACAGACTCCATGAGGGTGGTATGAGGGCCTGACGTCCACAGGTGGGGGTTGAGCTTACAGCCCAACACCGTGCAGGACGTTTGGCATTTGCCAGAGAACACCAAGATTGGCAAATTCGCCACTGGCGCCCTGTACTCTTCATAGATGAAAGCAGGTTCACACTGAGCACATGTGACAGACGTGACAGAGTCTGGAGACGCCGTGGAGAACGTTCTGCTGCCTGCAACATCCTCCAGCATGACCGGTTTGGCGGTGGGTCAGTCATGGTGTGGGGTGGCATTTCTTTGGGGGGCCGCACAGCCCTCCATGTGCTCGCAAGAGGTAGCCTGACTGCCATTAGGTACCGAGATGAGATCCTCAGACCCCTTGTGAGACCATATGCTGGTGCGGTTGGCACTGGGTTCCTCCTAATGCAAGACAATGCTAGACCTCATGTGGCTGGAGTGTGTCAGCAGTTCCTGCAAGAGGAAGGCATTGATGCTATGAACTGGCCCGCCCGTTCCCCAGACCTGAATCCAATTGAGCACATCTGGGACATAATGTCTCGCTCCATCCACCACAGACTGTCCAGGAGTTGGCGGATGCTTTAGTCCAGGTCTGGAAGGAGATCCCTCAGGAGACCATCCGCCGCCTCATCAGGTGCATGCCCAGGCGTTGTAGGGAGGTATTACAAGCACGTGGAGGCCACACACACTACTGAGCCTCATTTTGACTTGTTTTAAGGACATTACATCAAAGTTGGATCAGCCTGTAGTGTGGTTTTCCACTTTAATTTTGAGTGTGACTCCAAATCCAGACCTCCATGGGTTGATAAATTAGATTTCCATTGATAATTTTTGTGTGATTTTGTTGTCAGCACATTCAACTATGTAAATACAAAAGTATTTAATAAGAATATTTCATTCATTCAGATCTAGGATGTGTTATTTTAGTGTTCCCTTTATTTTTTGTGCAGTGTAAGAGAGAGAGAGAGATATGAGAGAGAGAGAGAGAGAGAGATGAGAGAGAGGGCGAGAGATACGACAGAGAGATATGACAGAGAGAGAGAGAGAGAGAGAGAGAGAGAGATGACAGAGAGAGAGAGATATGACAGAGAGAGCAAGAGAGAGAGAGATATGAGAGAGAGAGATATGAGAGAGAGGGATATGACAGAGAGAGAGAGATATGACACAGAGAGAGAGAGAGAGAGAGAGAGAGAGAGAGAGAGAGAGAGAGAGAGAGAGAGAGATATGACAGAGAGAGCAAGAGAGAGAACCAAATAACAGCAATTGGAAGAATGCCAATTCTCTTTTTAGCAGTGGCCTTTCAAATGTAGACTTTAGCTTTAGGATTAGAGAGGAAACATGCCAGACTACCATTGTCAAGATCACTGGCCTTACTAGATGGCATAAATATGGGTTTGTTACATCTAAGCCTTGCTCTCGGTAGGTCTCTATCTCACGACCCAGCTGTCCCGATAAGACACCACGGTGTTAGATGAACACTTTTGTTTGAATAAATCTTGCCAGCCCAGTGGATAAAGGAGAGAGGAAGTAAATGGCAAACTTGGGAAAGGGAATAAATTACCTGTAGCCGCCTCAGCAGGAGCTCACCTTAGCGAGACCCCTTCTCAGCGCCAGACACATTCATAAATCAACCAGAGCTTGTGCATCAGGAAGTTAATTGTGCTCCCTCCATACGTAATAGGGTCGTGAAAGTGCTTTCCTCTCTCCACCTACCTGTGATTTATTTAGCATCTCTAACTTTTGTGAAATATTCAATTTCGACAACATTAATTCAGCACGGCATGCATAGAGGTGCCTCAGGAGAGTGAGCAAGTGCGGGTGTTGTGGGTGTTGACCAACCTGCTGACTTGACGGCTTCTCTGATCTCCAACCGGCTGCTCCATCCTCTGCTCTACCCTGAGCACAATACCACTTCCCAACGTGAGCATCCTCTACTCTACTACGCTCCAAACCTTTAAATCACTTAGTTAGCCACGCTAGTTAGCCACGCTAGTTAGCCACGCTAATACCACTTCCCAACGTGAGCATCCTCTACTCTACTACGCTCCAAACCTTTAAATCACTTAGTTAGCCACGCTAGTTAGCCACGCTAGTTAGCCACGCTAGTTAGCCACGCTAGTTAGCCACGCTAATACCACTTCCCAACGTGAGCAAGAGTCCCATCTATATGAACATACAGGTACTGGAGCGCTGCCTTTGGTGGGTACATGTCATTCACACCTTCGCCACTAGAGGCCTCGTCAACAACGAGAGAGTGCGAGATGATCATCCCAAATGGCACCCTATTCCCGTCTTTGTGCACTACATTTGACCAGGGCCCGTAGGGCTTGAACACGACTTCGTTATTATCCCAAAATGACTTTACAAATACAAAAGACACACTTACTGTGCACCGTTTTACTACAGATCTCTACAGAGGTTTTTTGTGGTGTAACAACATTTTAGTTCAGGAAGTGTCATAGCCTCGTTCAGGTAAATGTGCAACACAAAACGCCTCAGTGGGAATCTGTGTTAAAATGGTGTATCTTTTGTATTTGTAAAACTATTTTGGGTGGTGTGAAAGCAGAGTTTGAACAAGGATAATTAACGGTTAGACAGAGCGTTGGGTCTGTTGCAGGCCTACACGTTGGCTGCACTGTGACCAGTAGTCGACTAGGGACGACCCATTGGATTCTCAACACTAGACACAACCCAGTAACAGGTCTCGGCATTACAATATGAAGCTAATATAACAGTGTTAACAGGTCTCTCTCTAAAGCAGTAAAACACTTTGTCTAAATTATGGATCATATCATGACAGTGCCAAAATATCCATTGAGACCTATGCCATCCATTTAGGCCTCTCGCTCCCAAATTCAGTTTTTTCCTTACCATTTCTCTCTCTCTAAGACAGAGTCGAAGACACAATGCTCTGAGCACACAATTCATTAATCTATATTTCAGCAGCAAATGTATGTCTTGGACCCTGACCAACACTTATGCGTCTGTGTGCTTGGTCATTACTCATGACTGAGGTGTGTGGCCCTATTAAACCGAACAAACCCGAAGCGTGCTAAAAGCATCCTGCCCGGACATCCCATCTACCCGCTGGGATTCATGGTTTAAGATGAGTTTTTTTTCTTGTTTCCCAACTCCATACCCAGTGACTTGGTGGAGTGCTGTGGTCCTATAGCAGTGAGACTCATCAATCCTCACCTCTACAGCTCATTGTAAAGCTTTCCTGACCAAATAACTGTCTAGATATGGGTTGTGTTCATTAGTCACCAAAAGGAAGAAAATGGACTGAAACAGGGACTACAAGGACTAGCCAACAAGAAAGGCTGATTTGTTTTATAATGGTCAGTCAGGACTAAACCTTACAAAAACATGGGAGGGAACGAACGTCATATAAAACACATATATAATCACAAATGAATCAGATGTCATGCAGTATCAAACTGGAATCCTCCTAACTCAACTACAAAAGGCGTACTCTCTGAAACACAGATGGAAATGCAAAATAACTTCTCCGTCCTTTAACGTAGAGCAATAACGTCTCCGTCCTTTAACGTTGAGCAATAACGTCTCAGTCCTTTAACGTGGAGCAATAACGTCTCCGTCCTTTAACGTAGAGCAATAACGTCTCCGTCCTTTAACGTAGAGCAATAACGTCTCAGTCCTTTGACGTAGAGCAATAACGTCTCCTTCCTTTAACGTAGAGCAATAACGCGTCTCCGTCCTTTAACGTAGAGCAATAACGTCTCAGTCCTTTAACGTAGAGCAATAACGTCTCCTTCCTTTAACGTAGAGCAATAACGTCTCCGTCCTTTAACGTAGAGCAATAACGTCTCAGTCCTTTAACGTAGAGCAATAACGTCTCCGTCCTTTAACGTAGAGCAATAACGTCTCCGTCCTTTAACGTAGAGCAATAACGTCTCCTTCCTTTAACGTAGAGCAATAACGTCTCCGTCCTTTAACATAGAGCAATAACGTCTCCTTCCTTTAACGTAGAGCAATAACGTCTCAGGCCTTTAACGTAGAGCAATAACGTCTCAGTCCTTTAACGTAGAGCAATAACGTCTCAGTCCTTTAACGTAGAGCAATAACGTCTCCGTCCTTTAACGTAGAGCAATAACGTCTCCGTCCTTTAACGTAGAGCAATAACGTCTCCTTCCTTTAACGTAGAGCAATAACGTCCCCGTCCTTTAACGTAGAGCAATAACGTCTCAGTCCTTTAACGTAGAGCAATAACGTCTCAGTCCTTTAACGTAGAGCAATAACGTCTCAGTCCTTTAACGTAGAGCAATAACGTCTCCGTTCTTTAACGTTGAGCAATAACGTCTCCGTCCTTTAACGTAGAGCAATAACGTCTCAGTCCTTTAACGTAGAGCAATAACGTCTCCTTCCTTTAACATTGAGCAATAACGTCTCAGTCATTTAACGTAGAGCAATAACGTCTCCATCCTTTAACGTTGAGCAATAACGTCTCCTTCCTTTAACGTAGAGCAATAACGTCTCCGTCCTTTAACGTAGAGCAATAACGTCTCCATCCTTTAACGTTGAGCAATAACGTCTCCTTCCTTTAACGTAGAGCAATAACGTCTCAGTCCTTTAAAGGACAGAGTGATTAACTAATATAGTCTGTGTAATAATCCAAGACGGAAATAGTCCAAAGACATCAAAAGTTTATAACTTTTGCATTATAGCTAGCCCTAACCCTTTCCCTAACCTTAACCTAACTATCCTAACCTGCTACAAAAAGTCAATTTTTACATAGAATACAATTTATCTAGTCAAAACCACTAGGGAGTGACCGGGGTGGAGACTATGCACAGCACAATGAACCATGGACCATGTTTTTTGTTGCAAAACTTAATAAAACGGTTTCTGTTCCCATGCCCTAATTTAAACGACCCTGGAAAGTCACATTGCAGTCTCTGAAAGTCTATTAATTCAGAGACATGGTCATTTCTCCATGCATGTCAAATCTAAATGCTAAAATAGGAATGTCATAAACACAAATAAGAATTAATATGATGGTGCGTGTCTCTGGAAATCTATCTTTAATAAATCTGCTTTTCAGAATGGGTGACAATCACTGACCTCCAATTTTTTTGCAATTGCTTTTCAATGTAATCTAAATGCAAGGTTCACAGAGAGTTTTAGAAGACACATTAAATGAAACAGTATTCAGACCTTGTCTGGCTACCCAGACACATCACTCCGGCCAAACGCCACGCCCACTCTAACGTTTCTTCTCCACGATGAATCTGGGTTCGGGTTCCCCTGATTGCATCAACCAATGGTTGCTCAGATTTTGCATTGCATTAACCAATGGTTGCTGCCACGTCATGAACTGTGCAGTCAGGCACAAGATTGCTATAACATACTGTATGTTGTTAGCTGATATGTAAAATATATATTCAGGCACTGTAAGATCTGTCATGTGTCAGAAACGTCTGAGCAGGGGAACACAACCTGAATTTGATCACCTCTCACCTACATCTCGAACGTGAACATATTCAAGCCATTCTGATTGGTCACAGAAAACTTTGGGTGTGGCCAGAGCCAGGACACACCTGGGTAAAGCGGCGTTTCGGAAATAGTAATTAGCTTTGATGCTCTCGATTGGTTGGAGACAATCCATTCGCTAATGACTTGTTTTGTACAACGCTCCTCACTTTGACGTCAGCAGAAAGGACTTCTAGGACGCCAGTCTGACTGAATGGATCAGGAGAAAGGACTTCTAGGACGCCAGTCTGACTGAATGGATCAGGAGAAAGGACTTCTAGGACGCCAGTCTGACTGAATGGATCAGGAGAAAGGACTTCTAGGACGCCAGTCTGACTGAATGGATCAGGAGAAAGGACTTCTAGGACGCCAGTCTGACTGAATGGATGAGGAGAAAGGACTTCTAGGACGCCAGTCTGACTGAATGGATCAGGAGAAAGGACTTCTAGGACGCCAGTCTGACTGAATGGATCAGGAGAAAGGACTTCTAGGACGCCAGTCTGACTGAATGGATAAGCAGAAAATACTTCTAGAATGGCAGTCTGACTGAATGGATCAGGAGAAAGGACTTCTAGAATGGCAGTCTGACTGAATGGATCAGGAGAAAGGACTTCTAGAATGGCAGTCTGACTGAATGGATCAGCAGAAAATACTTCTAGAATGGCAGTCTGACTGAATGGATCAGCAGAAAAGACTTCTAGAATGGCAGTCTGACTGAATGGATCAGCAGAAGGGACTTCTAGAATGGCAGTCTGACTGAATGGATCAGCAGAAAAGACTTCTAGAATGGCAGTCTGACTGAATGGATCAGCAGAAAATACTTCTAGAATGGCAGTCTGACTGAATGGATCAGGAGAAAGGACTTCTAGGATGGCAGTCTGACTGAATGGATCAGGAGAAAGGACTTCTAGGACGCCAGTCTGACTGAATGGATCAGGAGAAAGGACTTCTAGGACGCCAGACTGAATGGATCAGGAGAAAGGACTTCTAGGACGCCAGTCTGACTGAATGGATCAGGAGAAAGGACTTCTAGGACGCCAATCTGACTGAATGGATCAGGAGAAAGGACTTCTAGAATGTCAGTCTGATTATATATGTACCAATGGATAGAGCAGGGGAATTAAATTCAGTACGAGTCATCAGGCAAATTCAGACCCAGATACACTTTTTTTCGAGGTAGTCGAGGGACATTTCCATTTGAGTTATTTAGCAGACACTCTTATCCAGAGCGACTTAAAGGAGCAATTATTGTTGAGTGCCTTGCTCAAGGGCTCATCAACATTTCTTACTTACTCAGCTCAGGGATTCGATCCAGTGACCTTTCAGTTACTGGCCCAACACTAGCCAGAAAGACTACTTTTCAGAATACTCAGTAAGATATTGGAGGAACACTTTACTTGAATGTCAGAAAATAATAGTTCAAAGTCTGTTCTGTAAAATCCTTTTTTGGTTTGGCATTTACAATCTGTTCCGTACGAATCTGTATAGAGCTTCAGATTTATAGAAAACCAGAAATATATTTAACACAAGGTGTCCTTTAAAAAAGAAACATCAGGATTGAGGAAAGATTCAAAAGATATGCTTTGAGAATAAAAACGTTTTTGTTTTCTAAATATATTTATGTATATTTAATTTTGTTAAACAGATACCTGGAGGTTATGTGACACCTTCCCTTTATCTTGGTGACATCATTTTACAAGGTAAAACCAAGTAATTAGGTAATGTTGACATTAACTTTTTGTACATAGTACACTACAACAGGCAACAGCAGCCCAGTATGCCCACCATCCATCACTTTGAGCAGAGCAATTTGTAGAAACAGCAGGACCATGTCAAAAATAACAGAGAACAAACAAAAACAAAATGTCCCCAAAATACTACCACAGAGCTGGCTGGAAGAACAACATTTTTCTCCAGAAGCGCAGTTGGATTGCTAGATCTATATAGGCCAAACTTCTAAACAGTCTAGGCCATTCTCTCAGGATTTAGACGGGAGACAAATAGGAGAGAGCGAGAGCAGAGAGAGATATTCATGAGATAAAGCAGTCCAAACGGAACGCTTGTTAGGGGCCATTGAGAAGAAGAGGATCTTCAGAGCACAAGATCACGGTAGAGAGAAGAGGGGACCAGAAGAGAGAGAGGGAGAGGGAGAAAAGCTTGTTAACAGTAAAATACTAGCCAAGAGGATGTCTCGTTAGAGGAAGACACATCACTGGCTACATTGGGCCATACATGCTGCAAGATCCAGATAGTCAGATCCCTGACGTGATGCGCGTGGATGGAACAAGAGATGGTCACCCATCTTGGAGAAAAATATTAGATTTAACAAAGTTAATATTAAAATGGAAAGGCAGTTGGAATGGAAACGGAGCTATGCTTTGGCATTAGAGTTTCACTTAAAGGGATAGTCCAACCATATTACAAAATGATATACTAGTTTCCTTACCCTTTAAGCAGTCTGTCCTTTTGTAATTCAGGATAACTATCCCTTTAAGTGAAACAAATAGTCTGCCAAAACTAAAAAAGTTTCCATTAGGTTAGTGTAAATCAATTGAAGTATACTGCTCAAAAAAATGAAGGGAACACTTAAACAACACAATGTAACTCAAAGTCAATCACACTTCTGTGAAATCAAACTGTCCACTTAGGAAGCAACACTGATTGACAATAAATTTCACATAATGTTGTGCAAATGGAATAGACAACAGGTGGAAATTATAGGCAATTAGCAAGACACCCCCAATAAAGGAGTGGTTCTGCAGGTGATAACCACAGACCACTTCTCAGTTCCTATGCTTCCTGGCTGATGTTTTGGTCACTTTTGAATGCTGGCGGTGCTTTCACTCTAGTGGTAGCATGAAACAGAGTCTACAACCCACACAAGTGGCTCAGGTAGTGCAGCTCATCCAGGATGGCACATCAATGCGAGCTGTGGCAAGAAGGTTTGCTGTGTCTGTCAGCGTAGTGTCCAGAGCATAGAGGCACTCCAGGAGACAGGCCAGTACATCAGGAGACGTGGAGGCGGCCGTAGGAGGGCAACAACACAGCAGCAGGACCGCTACCTCCGCCTTTGTGCAAGGAGGAGCAGGAGGAGCACTGCCAGAGCCCTGCAAAATTACCTCCAGCCGGCCACAAATGTGCATGTGTCTGCTCAAACGGTCAGAAACAGACTCCATGAGGGTGGTATGAGGGCCTGACGTCCACAGGTGGGGGTTGTGCTTACAGTCCAACACCGTGCAGGACGTTTGGCATTTGCCAGAGAACACCAAGATTGGCAAATTTGCCACTGGCGCCCTGTGCTCTTCACAGATGAAAGCAGGTTCACACTGAGCACATGTGACAGACATGACAGAGTCGGGAGACGCCGTGGAGAACGTTCTGCTGCCTGCAACATCCTCCAGCATGACCGGTTTGGCGGTGGGTCAGTCATGGTGTGGGGTGGCATTTCTTTGGGGGGCCGCACAGCCCTCCATGTGCTCGCCAGAGGTAGCCTGATTGCCATTAGGTACCGACCCTAATGTGAGACCCCTTGTGAGACCATATGCTGGTGCGGTTGGCACTGGGTTCCTCCTAATGCAAGACAATGCTAGACCTCATGTGGCTGGAGTGTGTCAGCAGTTCCTGCAAGAGGAAGGCATTGATGCTATGGACTGGCCCGCCCGTTCCCCAGAACTGAATCCAATTGAGCACATCTGGGACATCATGTCTCGCTCCATCCACCACAGACTGTCCAGGAGTTGGCTGATGCTTTAGTCCAGTACTGGGAGGAGATCCCTCAGGAGACCATCTGCCTCATCAGGAGCATGCCCAGGTGTTGTAGGGAGGTCATACAGCCACGTGGAGGCCACACACACTGAGCCTCATTTGGACTTTTAAGGACATTACATCAAAGTTGGATCAGCCTGTTGTGTGGTTTTCCACTTTAATTTTGAGTGGGATTCCAAATCCAGACCTCCATGGGTTGACACATTTGATTTCCATTGATAATTGTGTGATTTTGTTGTCAGCACTTTCAACTATGTAAAGAAAAAAGTATTTATTAAGAATATTTCATTCATTCAGATCTAGGATGTGTTATTTTAGTGTTCCCTTTATTCTTTTGAGCAGTGTAGTTAAGTTATGGGAAAATGGAAGGCAGTGATGGTCAAGCAGCTCTTACATGATGGTCACGCTTCATTTCTGGACAGAAATTCCTCGAGTGCTTCCTCCTGGACATGACTGTTTTCAGTTAGACACCAGCAGACCACTAGGTCTGAAATTACTATGCCTCGAGTGCTTCCTTCTGGGCAGGACTGTAAACCTCTTCGCTGGGTGAACCCAAGTACTGTAGCAGTTCACATGAAAATTCTGAAACGGTTTGACTGCTGATATGTATTTAGTATGCTGCGATCAAATACTAGTTTCTACAAATGTCTGCCCTGCTAGAGCTGCCCTGGTCAACTGTAATTTCTGTTATTGTGAAGTGGAAACGCCTCGGAGCAACAACGGCTCAGCTACAAAGTGGTAGGCCGTACAAGCTCACAGAACGGGACTGCCTGTCCTCGGTTGCACTCACTACAGAGTTCCAAACAGCTTTGGGAAATGGGTTTCTATGGCTGAGCAGCCGCAAACAAGCCTAAAATCACAAATGTGAGTTTGGCGGATGCCAGGAGAACGCTACCTGTCCAAATGCATAGTGCCAACTGTAAAGTTTGGAGGAGGAATAATGGTCTGGGGCTGTTTTTCATGGTTCGGGCCCCTTAGTTCCAGTCAAGGGAAATCTTAACGCTACAGCATAAAATTACATTCTAGACGATTTTGTGCTTCAAACTTTGTGGCAACAGTTTGGGGAAGGCCCTTTCCTGTTTCAGCATGACAATAACCCTGTGCACAAAGTGAGGTCCATACAGACATGGTTTGTCGAGATCTGTGTGGAAGAACTTGACTGGCCTGCACAGAGCCCTGACTTCAACCCCATCGAACACCTTTGGAACGCAGACTGTGAGCCAGACCTAATCACCCAACATCAGTGCCCGACCTCACTAATGCTCGTGGCTAAACGGAAGCAAGTCCTTGCATCAATGTTCCAACATCTAGTGGAAATGAGTAGAGGCTGTTATAGCAGGAAAGGGGGGGGGGGGGGCAACTCCATATTAATGCCCATGTATGTAGACACACACTACAGCTGAGAAATTCAAGTCAAAGCACAGTTATCAAAATCCATACTAAATTGCTACATTTAATAAGTGACTTTTTAAAAATCTGGTATTGAAGGACTGAGACAAATGTTCAGGAATTCTTTTTGCAATTTAATTTTTTCACGTTATTGCTTTACAGTAAAATGCATCGGTTGGATATGTCCAGTATAGCGAGACAATACATTCATATAAGTTATACAGATGTTTTCGATAATGTTTCATATTAACTAACTTTACATTAAATATATTATCATTATGTTTTATGTCTCATTTTTATTGGTTGACAAATGACTCTCACATCACATTGAGCTCACAGTGCATCAGGTCGTTTCATTCATTCAATAGAATTACATACGGCTCCACTCTGGTGTTGAGAAGTCATAGTTATTGAACGTGTGTGTGTGTGTGTGTGTGTGTGTGTATGGGCAACATTTTCATAGTGCAAACAAATTGGTTGCTGAGTGCAAAAAAATTCAGTAAACCTCTATAATCTATTAGTTTGACAATTAACTTTTCTTCAACAAGGTGTGCTATAAAGAGATGATTTAACTATAGTTTAGTACACAGAGCAATACAGTCTTAACACACACTGAGGAAAAGTTCAATTAAAATCACACTACTAGATTATAAATGAGGTTCATGGTCATTTTTGCCATAGGGGGGAGGGTGTGTGTAGATTTGGCCACTTTTATTTTGTACAACATGGTTTCCATACAATCTGTATTTTCGATGCAGAGCTATGCCATTTATGACATTGATGGCATCTGAAGTATTTTTCTTTTTAAAAAGTGATAACGTTGTGGCAGGTTGCCCAGAGAATTATTACACGGTGCCATGTGGGTGTTAGACGAGTTAGGATAAGCAGTAAGAGCAGTGTGACCTGCTGTGGTGAGGTGTATTCATTAGGTGCAGACCGTTGCAAAACATTTCTTTAAACGCAAACCGTTTACTCTAGGAACCAAACAGGGAGGGACCTACCTGAATTTGTCCAATAGAAACTCTCGTTTTCGTTGCAAAACATTATCCGTTTAAAGTAAACAGTTTCAGTTTCAAAACATTTTGCAGCAGTCCAACTAATGAATACACCCGTTGTCACCTCTCAGGACCTGGCACCGAGGGCCCAATTTAAAGCAACCCTAGACCCTATACACTAGTGGAGATCTGAGAGGATTTGACTGGTATTAGCGCAATATGGTGAAACTTCTGAGCAATGTGGAGCGATTACTGACAGCTGTTAAACACTCAACTCTCCACAAGTACCTAGGGCGTAGGGTCTAGGGGTCCATTGGGGATTGGACCAAGGACATGACCACACAGGTGTTGTACACAGACCCAAACCCACCGCTCAAAACCAAGACAAACAAAGGGAAATGTACAAAGGAAATCAGGTATACTCTTGACCCAAAAAGCTAGCATCATATGTTCAAAAAATATCTATGTATGTACAGTTAAGAAGAACCAGTGAAAAGATTGAGAATGCAGTGATCGTTGCAAAGACAACAATGAGAGTCAGAATGGCACTAGCAGAGAACACTTTTCTTCTATGGGGAAAAGACCCACTGGGGTATATACAGAGCAGTGGGGGTAACTGCTATAAACTGATGGTCGAGAAGGGTGGGGGGGGGGGTCAGAGAGAGCATCGGGGTGTGATGAGAAGGGAGGATAAAGAGGGGGGGGGGGGGCAGTAGAGTCTTGAACACAGCGAGTCTACCCCCCAAGGTATCAGTTTAGGGGTCCTGCTACTAAAATGTCTGCTCCTCAGGTCCTTCATACAGAGTGGAGATCTCATCTCACAAAGTTCTTTCATGGAGAAGGAAAACTTCCAGAAAGTTCAGAGGATTCTGGACTAAACCATCTGTAGCCAGCCTGGGGGGGGGGGGGAGTGTTTCCCAGCAGGAGTCCTTCCCCTCCGCTCCTCAGGTAGAGTTGGTGATTGAGTAATGCCCTTGTACCAGAGGGTCGGACTCCCCGGCACACACAGAATCTCCAGTTCCAGAACCTTTCCTCCATGTCCTCTGGCTCGGTCCTTTAGCAGGTCATTCAGACCAGTGAGCTCAAATGTTCCACTAACATTATGGCAACACCAATGTAGTTCCTCCAGAGTCCAACACACATTACGTTGAGATTGCATATACAAGTACCTGCTGCCAACACAAAGGGAAAGATAAGTCCTCATCTTTAACACTCCCCTATCAATGCAAGTCTCTCCAGCTTATTGTAGACTAAGTTCCTGCAGGTGTTTTTGCATGATGTCAAATGTCTTAGATTGCAGTAGCATGTAGCTGCCGTTTATTTATAAAGTGGGTGCCGGGTGGGGGGGGGGGGGGGTCGTGCCATGGAGGAGCCTGCATTTATTGTCCCAACATGCATTGCACTGCAGACAGAAATGGGTATGTGCTCACGATGTTAGAGGTTCAAGTCTATAGGGGATTAGGGAAGGGGGAGGCGGTGAGAACAAGCTGGGCGCGAGCCTGCAAGTCAGCACACACCCTCGTCATTCTCTCACACAAACACACAGTACAGTACATACACAAACAACCCCCCCCCCCCCCCCCACACACACAGGAAGCACTATTTGATTCAGAAAGAGAGGACAGCTTGGCTTGTTTTAAAGTGCAATATCTACAAGTAATTCTGAGAGAGAACACCTATGTCGCCCCCTACTGGATCTGGCTCCAGATATTCCCTGATAACCAAACGGATGTGGTTGCTTGAGACCCCTGCCATGCAGATAGATCAGAGTGAGGGGACATTGCCCCCTGGTGGTCAAAGGGGGTCGAGCAGACAGAAGAACAGACCGAATCCCATCTGTAACACTATACATATACATGCTACTGTCCAAAGACGTCCGAATATGGACACCGTCCAAAAGATATCTCCCAACTCTGGAGCAGGTGTTTTTTCTCTTCAGTGTTGTGCAGTCTGAGGGGGTGTGTGTGATATCTCAGAACAAGAAAAAAAAAAACAGCTGAATTTCAGCACCACGGATTTGAGTTGCCGCCATGAGCCAGACACCTCCCTTCGAGGGAGAGCCAAATGTCCTGACAGTAAAAGTATTTTCTCTGTGTGCTAATTCATTACTGTGAAACAGGCAATGTCCTTTGTGATTGCAACAAGCTCTCAAAAGTATTTTGTAGTCATTTTTAAACTATAAAACAAAAACACGATACAAAAACAAGAAAAAACATGTTCACAAGTTTTCCATTGTGCTGCAAATATACATGAAACTCTTGTGGTAGTCAGAGACACAAAGCTTCCTGACAAAATGTCTTTAAGAGTTGATGGAGAGAAGAGAAAAGTTAGGAGTAGATAGGAGTGAAAGATGAGTGTCTGCTGCAGAGGGGTGGGACGAAGCAATCTGGAAAAAGTCAAAGTTCGGACTATGTCAGAGGGGTCCAGGTCTGAAAGAGGAGGAGGAGAGTTCCCCCTCCAAAGGTTCAGGGTACAAGCAGGATTCGGGGGAGAGGTAGAGTTTTAGGGCGAGGTTGTGTATTCTCCGTAGGGTCTTTGGGTGGATCGGTGGGGTGGGGATGAGAAGAGGAGAAGTTTGGATGGGAGAAGAGTAGGAGAAGGGGTGAGGGTCAATGTTGAGGGTTAGGACTAACCCTAACTTGGACAGAGGTATGTTTGGGTTGTTTGTAAGAGGCAGACTACTGTAGGGTTGATTCTAGGGCCTGTGGGGGAAGGCTAAGGAAAGCCAGTCAGACTACTGTAGGGTTGATTCTAGAGCCTGTGGGGGATGGCTAAGGAAAGCCAGTCAGACTACTGTAGGGTTGATTCTAGGGCCTGTGGGGGAAGGCTAAGGAAAGCCAGTCAGACTACTGTAGGGTTGATTCTAGGGCCTGTGGGGGAAGGCTAAGGAAAGCCAGTCAGACTACTGTAGGGTTGATTCTAGGGCCTGTGGGGGAAGGCTAAGGAAAGCCAGTCAGACTACTGTAGGGTTGATTCTAGGGCCTGCAGGGGAAGGCTAAGGGAAGCCAGTCAGACTACTGTAGGGTTGATTCTAGGGCCTGTGGGGGAAGGCTAAGGAAAGCCAGTCAGACTACTGTAGGGTTGATTCTAGGGCCTGTGGGGGAAGGCTAAGGAAAGCCAGTCAGACTACTGTAGGGTTGATTCTAGGGCCTGTGGGGGAAGGCTAAGGAAAGCCAGTCAGACTACTGTAGGGTTGATTCTAGGGCCTGTGGGGAAGGCTAAGGAAAGCCAGTCAGACAGACTACTGTAGGGTTGATTCTAGGGCCTGTGGGGAAGGCTAAGGAAAGCCAGTCAGACAGACTACTGTAGGGTTGATTCTAGGGCCTGCAGGGGAAGGCTAAGGACAGCCAATCAGACTACAGATCGTGTGGATGGGGGAATGGAAAATGGAATAGTCTGAAAATGGGTCCAGTTCGTTTAATGCGTCTGTCCACTCCTCAGAACAAAGCCTCATGGGAAAGTGAGTCCAAGCACAGGGAAAGAAAATATTTAAAGACCAGGATCAGATCAAGAGGTCAACAGGTCAGTTCTGAAAATGACAGGTGACCTGTCAGACAGGAGATAACCAGGTTTAGTAACGTGGTGGAGGATGGGGAAAGTTGATTGTGATTGGTTGCCGTTAGGGGTTGAGGGAGTGGAGCTTCCTGGTTGAGGTGGGTGTGGTCCAGCTACTCCTCCATGCACATGGGCAGGTTGACGAAGGTGAACACGTTGTACTCGATCATGATGGAGAAACACAGGAAGACCGCGTAGAGGACCAGCGTGTAGATACCCAGCTTCAGATCCAGCTTCCAGTGGTTCACATGAATCCCCCCCACCTGCAGAGAGGAAAACACACATCGTATATAGTCCCTCTGCAGAGGGGAACACAGTACATCCTATATATAGTCCCTCTGCAGAGGGGAACACAGTACATCCTATATATAGTCCCTCTGCAGAGGGGAACACAGCTGTACATCCTACCTCTGGACACCTGACTGGTATTATGCAAGAAATTACTGAGAACATTTAGTTAATCTGTCTCTTCCACACACACACACACACACACAGTCCAACAGTTAAGAATGAGACAAATGTTCACATTTAATTTATACCATACTTTTTATTTCACCTTTATTTAACCAGGTAGGCCAGTTGAGAACAAGTTCTCATTTACAACTGCTACCACATTTACAACTACTTACATTTTTACAGAAATGACTTGGGTTATTATAAACTGCATTTACAATAACCCAAATGAATAAAGTTCGATAAAATAAAGTTGTTTCATTTATTGCTAAAAAATCCAATCCAAATCACACGTTCATATCGATAAATCACAATATTATGTACATACGCACAATGTCAAATCAAATTTGTGCATATTAACATTTATAAATGATACCCCCAAATTTCATGTGTAAGCAATTACATTTTCCAATTACCTGTGATTTAAGATACAGTACCTATGTTTTTAACTGCACATAGTCCCTTTAAAACAACTACTACAGTGCAACAGCATGCATGTTGTGTACCTTATCAGCAAATTCATCTAATGACCCTTTCCATTAGCGCAATTCAGCTTATTGCACTTTTTTCAAACGCACACAATCTCTGGCCACAGCCTAATAAATACACTGTCAGATTGGTCAGCAGCAGTCATAGATATTACACTACTGACCAGTTATACTGTGTGTAGAGACTACAATACATGTATAAAATATGCCATATAGCAGACATTTTTATCCAAGTGACTTAGTCATTCGTGCATACATGTTTTACGTATGGGTGGACCCATCGAACCCACTACCCTGGCATTACAAGCATCCTGCTCTACAAAAGAGGGTATCTGCTCACCGTCAAAGCCACAGATCCCAGTAGCAACACCACAGAGTAGACCAGTCCTCGACTGTTGATCATGACCTAGAGGGGGAAGGCATAGTGCATGTTAGATGTTAGTTAGATGGAAGGTATAGTGCACGTTAGTTAGACGGGGAATATTTCAATCATGTTTTCTAACTGAAAGTTTAGAATTAGAACAATATTCAACATTCTAAAAGTTGTTCCCAACTCCGTAAAGACAGCCACAGTCAACCTCCGTAAAGACAGCCACAGTCAACCTCCGTAAAGACAGCCACAGTCAACCTCCGTAAAGACAGCCACAGTCAACCTCCGTAAAGACAGCCACAGTCAACCTCCGTAAAGACAGCCACAGTCAACCTCCGTAAAGACAGCCACAGTCAACCTCCGTAAAGACAGCCACAGTCAACCTCCGTAAAGACAGCCACAGTCAACCTCCGTAAAGACAGCCACAGTCAACCTCCGTAAAGACAGCCACAGTCAACCTCTGTAAAGACAGCCACAGTCAACCCCTGTAAACACACGGCTCCAGGTCATAGTCAACCCCTGTAAACACACGGCTCCAGGTCGTAGTCAACCCCTGTAAACACACGGCTCCAGGTCATAGTCAACCCCTGAGAACACACGGCTCCAGGTCATAGTCAACCCCTGTAAACACACGGCTCCAGGTCGTAGTCAACCCCTGTAAACACACGGCTCCAGGTCATAGTCAACCCCTGAGAACACACGGCTCCAGGTCATAGTCAACCCCTGTAAACACACGGCTCCAGGTCATAGTCAACCCCTGTAAACACACGGCTCCAGGTCGTAGTCAACCCCTGTAAACACACGGCTCCAGGTCATAGTCAACCCCTGAGAACACACGGCTCCAGGTCATAGTCAACCTCTGTAAACACACGGGTCCAGGTCATAGTCAACCCCTGTAAACACACGGGTCCAGGTCATAGTCAACCCCTGTAAACACACGGCTCCAGGTCGTAGTCAACCCCTGTAAACACACGGCTCCAGGTCGTAGTCAACCCCTGTAAACACACGGCTCCAGGTCATAGTCAACCCCTGTAAACACACGGCTCCAGGTCATAGTCAACCCCTGTAAACACACGGCTCCAGGTCGTAGTCAACCCCTGTAAACACACGGCTCCAGGTCATAGTCAACCCCTGTAAACACACGGCTCCAGGTCGTAGTCAACCCCTGTAAACACACAGCTCCAGGTCATAGTCAGCCCCTGTATTAGTTAACTCAAGGGGCGTATCTCTACAGTCTTAAGTGGCTTCCTCCAGCCATGATGAGCAGAGAACATCTTTACTATTGAGATGCACTCCTAGTAGACAGGTGGGAGAGAGCTGGAGCGACAATAAGGTCAAGGACACACAGTACTGAAACAGTCCTTAAAAAGGTTTTATTCCCCTCTTCAAAACATGAGTGATGAACACTTGAATTAATTTGAGTGTATTCACTTCCAGAAAGATGACTACAAAACTACAAATATTTAGTGCATATTGAGGTAAAGTTGTACATCTCCCAGCAGTGGGCTCTCAGCAGTGGGCTCTCAGCAGTGGGCTCTCAGCAGTGGGCTCTCAGCAGTGGGCTCTCAGCAGTGGGCTCTCAGCAGTGGGCTCTGTTCCCTATGCTCCAGGGTGAAGGTATCAGCTTCCACTCCCCCCCCCCCCCCATCCTAACTAAAAAGCTAAACTGATCCAAGATCAGTGTCCGGGGTCAACCTCACCCTACTCCGTTCCCTATAGCTGTTCTTACCTCGGAGCCATAGTTGACCGCCATGGTCTGTAGTGCCCAAGGAACGCCCAGCCCAACCAGGATATCAAACACATTACTGCCGATGGTGTTGGACACTGCCATGTCACCCAATCCTAAACACAAATAGCTGTCGTTCAAATATAAGCATTTTACATAAAAAAAACAACCTCCAGAATTCACTTGGAAAAGCCTTAAAGAGTATCGCTAAAGATGGTACAGTCCGAAGACCCCCCACCCCACCCAATGAAAAAAAGCCAATGACTAGATGTCCTATCAAACAGTTCAGGGAAATGACAGAAACTAGAGCTGTACCTTGCCGAGCAACAATGAGACTGGCGATGCAGTCTGGAACGCTGGTGCCGGCTGCCAGGAAGGTGATGCCCATAATGACATCTGGGATGCCAAGGGTGTAGCCGATGATGGTGACCTGTGACCCCCCCCACACACACACGTTACGGCTGATAATTGACCAGAATGACCCCCCCACCCCCACACGTTACGGCTGATAATTGACCAGAATGACAAACAACCCTTGCGCGCGTCCCCCCCCCCCCCCCCCCCCACACGTTACGGCTGATAATTGACCAGAATGACAAACAACCCTTGCGCGCGCCCCCCCCCCCCCCCCCCACACACGCTCTACCCTGAGACTCACCATCCAGACCATGAAGTAGGAGAAGACAGCGATCCAGACGGTAGAAAGGAAGAAGGAGACCATGAAGAACTTCTCCCAGCGAGGCTTCGCACAGTTGGGGATGGTGAAGAACAGGAGGAGCAGCAGGGGCCACGAGATCAGCCACTTGCACTTGCTGCCGATGCCATCTGCAGAACAGCAGTGGCAGATAGACTTGTATGTATTTATAAAAGCTCTTTTTACATCCAGTCAAAGTGCTTTACAGTAAACCAAGGGGCTAAGAGTCTGGAAAAGCATGCAGAAGCACAGTGGTGACAAACTCCCTAGATGAACCTACTACTCTACAACATTCTAGAACAGTGTTCTGGTCCTGGAGATCCACAGAGGTCTGAAGGTATTTGTTCCAGCCCACACAACTTACAGAACTAATTTAACTCATCAGCTACTTTAATCATTAAGCACTTGACAGCTGAAACAAGTTTGTTTCATACACACACTTGGCATTGTTTGCCATGCACATAACAGTGTCAGAGATCATTAGAGTTTGTCATGCACATAACTGTCAGAGATCATTAGAGTCATGATATGATAAAGTCACTGGATCATTTGGGTAATGGCAACACGTCTACTGAAGTGGAAGCAAATGGCACCAATCTTGTCGACAAAACATTTCCTATCGACAGTCATGTTAGACTCTGTCTGGATAAACATCACGCTAATACACACACACACACACACCAGGGATATGAAAGGGGGAGATGGTTTCATTCTCCTGCTCCTCCTCTGCTGGTTTGTCTTCAGGCACGTTGCCATTCTCAATGTCCACCTTCCCCTCCAGAACCTGGGTCTCCACCCCGTTGGCACCCTGGACTAGCTTCTGACGCTGTGAGGAAGAGGCAAAACAGGGTGGAGACCAAAACAGTTCATTACGGTACACATCCGAAAACGTCCAGGGGTGAATTCATTATTCGCAGACCGTAGAAAAACTTTTGACCTGTTGCAAAACGTTTTTCAACTGAAACACTTTACCGTTTACTCTAGCAACCAAATGGAAACAGAGCGAAACAGGGAGGGACCTACCTGAATTAATCCAATAGAACCTACATTTTTTGTTGTAAAACTTATTCCGTTTGGAGTTGACAGTTTGCGTTGCAGAGCGCAAAACGTTTTGCTACGGTCTGCGACTAGTGAACACACCCCAAGTAGATCCCCGCTGTTTCAGTCAGATTCTTTCTGTCTGGTGTCTAATGAACACTATAAAATCTATATCTGAGACGCTTGCATTTTTTAACATGGAAACAATCTGCTCCTCATCTCGTTCCTGTAGTTGCATCCCTATCTATCCATACCTCAGTGATGATGAGGCGACTGGCCATGCGCAGCCGGGTCTTTGGTCCAAAATGGCTGGTGACCATGACGCGGAGGCCGGCCTCTGGGAAGCGTAACTTGGGAGGGCTGGCGTGCATAATCTCATCGACCATGACCACAGAGCCACGACTGTAAGCCTTACTGGGCTTAACTGGAGATGGACAGACACATTAGTCCTTCAAACTGACATGCACACAGACGCTAACACACAAACATGCTAGCAAAAAAACACACAAAAAAAAACACGTAATTATCCAGTGTAAATCACTTTTAAAAAAACTCATACCCACAAGTTGTTGTTGTCTCATCCTATACTCGTATGTGGCCAAAACATAAACTGGGAGAACAAAACACTTCATAACTCTACCTCAAACTTGTATCTCAGACAGTTGTTTGCTATTTCCTCAGGGGATAAGGTCATTCCCTTAGTCATTTTTGGCCTAAGGAGCTCTATTTTGGTGGACTCTTGTAGAAAAGACATGACTTTACATGTTCAGTCATTTGAACATGTATGTGTTGAGTGTATTGTTAGTTGTTTGAATGTCATCTAAATCTAGGCCAATATGAGCAGGATTTCTATTTTCTAGGAGAACATTTAACCCTTTAACGTGTAACTGGTCTTCTCATGAGATTAAAGTCTTCACAGTTTTACTGCAAAATATGTATTGCCACAATGTTTGTTCTTCAAATTGTGTATTTTATTAGAACAGAAAAATGAAGTAAATTGCCCACATCTTGAAGGAAAAAAAAAGGAATATCAGTGAAGTATATCTGTCAGATTTGACATAGCCTAAATGAATTAATGATCATTAGTTGGGGCCCTATACAATATACAGTGAGCTCCAAAAGTATTGGGACAGTGACAGAGGTTCAGCAGCAGGCTGTCAGCAGCAGGCTGTCAGCAGCAAGCAGGCTGTCAGCAGCAGGCAGGCTGTCAGCCTTAAGGGTGTTTTAATCCATAACCCGGGGGCACCGTTCAGACATTGCAGCAAAAGTATTGGGACAAATTCACACATGTATATTAATGTAGTCAAAAGCTTAGTATTTTGTCCCATATTCATAGCATGCAACGAATACATCAAGCCTTTGACAAACTTGTTGAATGCATTGGCTATTTGTTTTGGTTGTGTATCAGATAATTATTTGCCCCCCAAAAATATGTATTATAAATAAAACTAGTCAACACTTGCTATTCAGTTGTCAATCAACGCACAGTAAAAAGCCCATGAGCCACGACTCCGCGTGGCGGCTACGTGAAAGAAAATAATGTGCATTAAAACAATAATTAGGCTAAATTGATTAACTCATCGTTACCACTTACATTACATAGGACGCGGAAATTCACCAGCATCATGCCCTCTACCTCCTCTGTGTGAAGAAATTTGACTGCAATCAACCACAGAGTCGAGACTGAGCAGCCTGCGTTTCCCTGTCATCGCTTGCTTAGTGACTGACATGCACCTATTCTGTCAAAAGATCACTAGAAGATGCATGTCAGTCATTCTAGAGGCAGAGGGGCTTGATGGACTAAGCAAATTGAAACTTTTAAATGAAAAACAGTCTAGATAATATGAAGTGGAAAAAGTAGCCGTGTGAAAATGACTAGCGGACGGCCGGTGCTAATGGAAAACACCAACACAGAAAACATGCTTTTTAACTTGTGGTTTTGGAAGGAAAAAATTTTTTCACTCACACTGTAACTAAATAGAGGTCATATCTAATAGAAATCTGGAAACACTGGACAATTATTTTAAGGTGTAAAAACACCTTCTCGCGAAACGTTTTCACTTGTGTTTTAAACATACTCCTAGTATAATGCCTGGATGCAGGGTTTAAGTGTTCTATATTCAATTAGCAAGAGTATTGATTATATAGAAATTGATATGCATACATTAAGTAAACAAAGCTGACAAACATTCCCTGTATTTGGATATTTAGTACCATAGGTCAGTGGGCTGAAACATCAAGAGACAAGCAGAGCAACACGCTGCAGAGAAACACTGCATTCTAGCACGCAGAAACAGTTACTACACACAATAAGCAACAGAAGGTTTTAGTAAGGCTAAACAGACAGGCGCTTTGACAGTGGAAAGAAACAGGAAGATATGGGTCGCATCTACACAAGTTACAAGCCACTTATGACATTAATACCAAAGATAAGGTGTCTAGGCTGAGAGAGAGGCAGTGAGAGAAAGAGAGCGCACTGTGGTTGAGCAGAAGGGTACCTCTTATCCAGTGTTAGTCAGCGTAGTAGAATGGAGACTGTTGAACTGCAACACCTTCACCACACTGACAGAGGTAGTCCTACCCAAATCCCAGAAGTCCATATTCCAACTTCCCTTCCACAACCCAACGCAATTGAAAAAAAAACAGCCATTCCCTCAAAAAAAAAAAACAGCCATTCCCTCAAAAAAAAAAACCAGCCATTCCCTCAAAAAAAAAAACAGCCATTCCCTCAAAAAAAAAAAACAGCCATTCCCTCAAAAAAAAAAAAACAGCCATTCCCTCAAAAAAAAAACACAGCCATTCCCTCAAAAAAAAACACAGCCATTCCCTCAAAAAAAAACACAGCCATTCCCTCAAAAAAAAACACAGCCATTCCCTCAAAAAAAAACACAGCCATTCCCTCAAAAAAAAAACAGCCATTCCCTCAAAAAAAAAACAGCCATTCCCTCAAAAAAAAAACAGCCATTCCCTCAAAAAAAAAACAGCCATTCCCTCAAAAAAAAAACAGCCATTCCCTCAAAAAAAAAACAGCCATTCCCTCAAAAAAAAAACAGCCATTCCCTCAAAAAAAAAACAGCCATTCCCTCAAAAAAAAAACAGCCATTCCCTCAAAAAAAAAACAGCCATTCCCTCAAAAAAAAAACAGCCATTCCCTCAAAAAAAAAACAGCCATTCCCTCAAAAAAAAAACAGCCATTCCCTCAAAAAAAAAACAGCCATTCCCTCAAAAAAAAAACAGCCATTCCCTCAAAAAAAAAACAGCCATTCCCTCAAAAAAAAAACAGCCATTCCCTCAAAAAAAACAGCCATTAGTCAATTTTGGGAATTTCAAAGAAGACCAGTTGAGAATATGTCTTTGAGAAGCCTTGGTGTGTACTACAGCCTGTCTGGTCAGCCTTACCTGCTGCTGTGCTGAGTATAGGTAATGAGGGGTCAGCAGCCCCATAACAAGCTGTATTACCATCCTCCATCTCGCTGCTAGCCGCAGCGTTACCGTTGGCCTGGTTCTTGTCTTTACCCCCTTTCCCCGTGAACAACTTCTGCAAGCTCTGGTTAAACCTGGGAGAAAAGGGGAGAGGGACACTGGTCAATGGCCCCCTTGTTCATCAACAGCCAATAACTCAATTGTATGCAGTGCTGTGTGAACTCTAGGGACCAGTTTCCTGGACACAGATGAATAAATTCACTTAATTCTCCATTGAAAAAAACATTTTAGGACTAGGATTTAATCTGGATCCTGTAAACTGGCCGTGTGTATACAGTAAACTGCATCAACATTGTTACAACTGGTCATATTTACAAAAACTGTGGCAAACTCAGTTCTGCAACTTCTGGGGAATGTGAACCATGTTATATATTTGACATCCTATGTATGCACACTTCTAATGATACAGCAACCCCTACGGACGGAAAAGTCTGAAATAGTCCGTGAGTAGGCTATTTTCCGAGTGGCTTTCATAATGGGTCATAGAAGGGCAGTCAGAAGTCCTTTCCTCCAAACTAGACAGGAGACAAGTGATATCCAGTTAAGTCTGGTGCTCTTTAGCCACTGCAGAGGGAGGATTAAAGTGTTATGGCTGGGCTGGGAGTGAGCAGGCTGGGGCTGAGAGACAGATTACTGGCAGCAGAAAGTGTCCTGGATGAACCAAGGCAGAAACAGACAGGGAAAAAAAAAAAAAAAAACTCCCATCCCCCAAAAAATCAAATTCAAATTCAATATCTTTGCATTCAGTCTTTGTACATTTCTTAGAAATATATACACAACATCTTAAAAGAGATGTTACAGAAAATGTAAACCTCTTTGGGCTGGATGTGTCAATGTGTAGTTTGTATTTATTATGGATCCCCTTTAGTTCCTGCCAAGGCAGCAGCTACTCTTCCTGGGGTTTATTATGGATCCCCATTGGTTCCTGCCAAAGCAGCAGCTACTCTTCCTGGGGTCCAGCAAAATTAAGGCATTTTATACCATTTTAAAAACATTCACAGATTTCACAACACACTGTGTGCCCTCAGGCCCCTACTCCACCACTACCACATATTTACAGTACTAAATCCATGTGTATGTATAGTGCGTATGTATAGTGCGTATGTTATCGTGTGTGTTAATGTTTGTGTTGCTTCACATGTTCAATCTATCACCAGAATTACGGTCTTACCTCAATTAGCCACCAAATCCCTAGGGTGTTTTCTGGTAGCTGTGCTTCACCATTTTCCCTACATTTTCCCCCCACGTGGGCCAGCCCCCTAGCAATCAAGTTCTAGCCAGTGAGCTTCACCCCCTCGCCATTTGAGTGACAGCTAGCAAGATGAACACACAGAGACAGAGACAGAGAGAGAAGAAGTAGAGAGAGAAGTAGAGAGAGAAGTAGAGAGAGAAGGAGAGAGAGAAGGAGAGAGAGAAGGAGAGAGAGAAGGAGAGAGAGAAGGAGAGAGAGAAGGAGAGAGAGAAGGAGAGAGAAAAGGAGAGAGAAAAGGAGAGAGAGAAGGAGAGAGAGAGAGACAGAGAGAGAGCAATGACGCGGTGCAAATATAATAAGATTAATGAAATGGGTTTCCGTGTCAGAGCAGCCGCACACAAGTTTAAGATCACCATGCGCAATGCCAAGTGTCGACTGTAGTGCTGTAAAGCTCGTCGCCATTGGACTCTGGAGCAGTGGAAACACGTTCTCTGGAACCATGAATCACACGTCACCATCTAGCAGTTCGATGGGCGAATCCGGGTTTGGCGGATGCCAGGCGAATGCTACCTACCAGAATGCATAGTGCCAACTGTAAAGTTTGGTGGAGGAGGAATAATGGTCTAAGTTCCACGGCATAGACGTCACTGACAAACTGAAATGGTCCACCCACACAAGCAGTGTGGTGAAGAAGGCACAACAGCGCCTCTTCAACCTCAGGAGGCTGAGGAAATGTGTCTTGTCACCCAAAACGCTCACACTTTCACAGCTGCACAATCGAGAGCATTCTGTCGGGCTGTATCACCGCCTGGTACAGCAACTGCTCCACCCACAACCACAAGGCTCTCCAGAGGGTGGTGCGGTCTGCACAACGCATCACCTGGGGCCAACTACCTGCCCTCCATGACACCCGATGTCACAGGAAGGCCAAAAAGATCATCAAGGACCTCAACCACCCGAGCAACTGCCTGTTCACCCCGCTACCATCCAGCATTTGAGGTCAGTACAGGGGCACCAAAGCTTGGACTGAGAGACTGAAAAACAGCTTCTATCTCAAGGCCATCAGACTGTTAAACATCAATCACTAACTCAGAGGCTGCTGCCTACATTGAGACCCAATCACTGGCCACTTGAATAAATGGATCACTAGTCACTTTATACAATGCCACTCTAAATAATGGTTTACATGTCTATACTGCATTTTATACCATCTATTGCACCTTGCCTATGCCGCTCGGCCATATACTTATATGTACATATTCTCATTCACCCCTTTATATTTGTATGTATTAGGTGGTTGTTAGGGAATTGTTAGATATTACTGCACTGTCAGAACTAGAAGCACAAGCATTTCGCAACACTCACATTAACATATGCCAACTATGTGTATGTGACAAATAAAATGTGATTTGATTGTTTGGGCTAGCACCCTTAGTTCAAGTGAAGGGAAATTTTAAACGATACAGCATACAATAACATTCTAGACGAGTCTGTGCTTCCAACTTTGTGGCAACAGTTTGGGGAGGGCCCTTTCCTGTTTCAGCATGACAATGCCCCTATGCACACAGCGAGGTCCATAGAGAAATGTTTTTTTTGAGATCGGTGTGGAAGAACTTGACTGGCCTGCACAGAGCCCTGATCTCAACTCTCTCGAACACCTTTGGGATGAATTGGAACACCGACTGCGAGCCAGGCCTAATCAACCAACATCAGTGACCGACCTCACTAATGCTCTTCTGGCTGAATGGAACAAGTCCCCGCAGCAATGTTCCAACATCTAGTGGAAAGCCTTCCCAGAAGAGTGGAGGCTGTTATAGCAGCAAAGGGGCGACCAACTCCATATTACTTACAATGATTTTGTAATGAGATGTTCAACGGGGCGACAGGGTAGCCTAGTGGTTAGAGCGTTGGACTAGTAACTGGAAGGTTGTAAGTTCAAATCCCAGAGCTGACAAGGTACAAATCTGTCGTTCTGCCCCTGAACAGGCACTGCTCCTAGGCCGTCATTGAAAATAAGAATTTGTTCTTAACTGACTTGCCTGGTTAAATAAATAAAAACAAGCATACTTTTCACATATTTCACATATATACAGTACAAGTCAAAAAAGTTGACACACCTACTACTCATTTCAGGGTTTTTCTTTATTTTTACTATTTTCTACATTGTCGAATAATAGTGAAGACAAACTATGAATCATGTAGTAACAAAGTGTTAAAAAAATATATTTTAAAGTTGAGATTCTTCAAAGTAGCCACCCTTGATGACAGCTTTGCACATTCTTGGCATTCTACAATGTAGAAAACAGTCAAAATAAAGAAATACCCTTGAATGAGTAGGGGTGTCCAAACTTTTGACTGGTACTGTATATGAAGTAGTACACCATTTTTTAATTTTTTTTTTTACGGGGACCACTTTTGGCTCGCTAGCTCTATTTTTAGAACTACTGGCTAAAAAGTACAGGAGAAGATATCCACCCTCAGTTTCATTGGCCGCCCTGAGTTGCGTGATGTCAGACTTAGTAGTGCAGCACTTACTTCATGATGAGGATGTATCCACAGTACATGAGCACCAACACCAGGCTCTCCCACCTGAGACGGACAGAGGAGCACAGACCAATGAAATCACATCACAGCAACCCGATAAAATCACATATCGCCCAATAAGGAGTTCAGGTACATAACCAATGAAACATCAAAGGTCATATTTAAAAAAGGGCAGATCACTTACCACACCACCTTCTCATCGTAAATGAACTGGGGAAAAAGATCACGGGAAGAAATCAAAACAATGCCAGTTAGGAAGTATTCAATAAATATATTGTTTATGGTGGCATACAGTACATGTTAAGATCAATTTAATGTCAGACTTACTGCAATAAGAGCTAGGATAGACAAGATGTAGTAGAATGAATCTCGGAAAACAGACCACCAACCCAACATTACGACCTAGAAAGAGAAAGAGTCAGGAAAGAGATCCGTTCTGGTATTCAGTAACTAAAGTGTCTCAGACTAGACGTTCTGATCTAGGATCCCCTTTTCTACGTATAGCGCATTCGGAACGTATTCAGAAACCCAGACTTTTTCCACATGTTAGGTTAAAGCCTGATAATATTGATTCAATAGTTTTTACACACAATACCTCATAACAGCGAAGCAAAAACAGGTTTACACATTTTTGCTACTTTATAAAAAATAAAAAAAAAATGAAATATCACATATACATAAGTATTCAGACCCTTTACTCAGTACATTGTTGAAGCACCTTTGGCAGCGATTACAGCCTCGAGTCTTCTTGGGTGTGATGCTACAAGCTTGGCACACCTGTACTGGGGGAATTTCTCCCATTCTTCTCTGCAGATCCTCTCAAGCTCGTGTCATGTTGGGTGGAGAGTGTTGCGGTTGTTCAAATCAGGTTCAAGTCCAGGCTCTGGGACACTCAAGGATGTTCAGAGACTTATCCCGAAGCCACTTCTGTCATCTTGGCTGTGTGCGTAGGGTTGTTGTCCTGTTGGAAGGTAAACTGCTGCCACTACCACGCTTCCCAGCAGGGATGCTGCCACTACCACGCTTCCCAGCAGGGATGCTGCCACTACCACGCTTCCCAGCAGGGATGCTGCCACTACCACGCTTCCCAGCAGGGATGCTCCCACTACCACGCTTCCCAGCAGGGATGCTCCCACTACCACGCTTCCCAGCAGGGATGCTCCCACTACCACGCTTCCCAGCATGGATGCTGCCACTACCACGCTTCCCAGCAGGGATGCTGCCACTACCACGCTTCCCAGCAGGGATGCTGCCACTACCACGCTTCCCAGCAGGGATGCTGCCACTACCACGCTTCCCAGCATGGATGCTGCCACTACCACGCTTCCCAGCATGGATGCTGCCACTACCACGCTTCCCAGCAGGGATGCTGCCACTACCACGCTTCCCAGCAGGGATGCTCCCACTACCACGCTTCCCAGCAGGGATGCTGCCACTACCACGCTTCCCAGCATGGATGCTGCCACTACCACGCTTCCCAGCATGGATGCTGCCACTACCACGCTTCCCAGCATGGATGCTGCCACTACCACGCTTCCCAGCATGGATGCTGCCACTACCACGCTTCCCAGCAGGGATGCTCCCACTACCACGCTTCCCAGCATGGATGCTGCCACTACCACGCTTCCCAGCAGGGATGCTCCCACTACCACGCTTCCCAGCATGGATGCTGCCACTACCACGCTTCCCAGCATGGATGCTGCCACTACCACGCTTCCCAGCAGGGATGCTGCCACTACCACGCTTCCCAGCAGGGATGCTGCCACTACCACGCTTCCCAGCAGGGATGCTGCCACTACCACGCTTCCCAGCAGGGATGCTGCCACTACCACGCTTCCCAGCAGGGATGCTGCCACTACCACGCTTCCCAGCAGGGATGCTGCCACTACCACGCTTCCCAGCAGGGATGCTGCCACTACCACGCTTCCCAGCAGGGATGCTGCCACTACCACGCTTCCCAGCAGGGATGCTGCCACTACCACGCTTCCCAGCAGGGATGCTGCCACTACCACGCTTCCCAGCAGGGATGCTGCCACTACCACGCTTCCCAGCAGGGATGCTCCCACTACCACGCTTCCCAGCAGGGATGCTGCCACTACCACGCTTCCCAGCAGGGATGCTGCCACTACCACGCTTCCCAGCAGGGATGCTGCCACTACCACGCTTCCCAGCAGGGATGCTGCCACTACCACGCTTCCCAGCAGGGATGCTCCCACTACCACGCTTCCCAGCAGGGATGCTGCCACTACCACGCTTCCCAGCAGGGATGCTGCCACTACCACGCTTCCCAGCAGGGATGCTGCCACTACCACGCTTCCCAGCAGGGATGCTGCCACTACCACGCTTCCCAGCAGGGATGCTGCCACTACCACGCTTCCCAGCAGGGATGCTCCCACTACCACGCTTCCCAGCAGGGATGCTGCCACTACCACGCTTCCCAGCAGGGATGCTCCCACTACCACGCTTCCCAGCAGGGATGCTCCCACTACCACGCTTCCCAGCAGGGATGGTGCCATGTTTTCTCCAGATGTGATGCTTGGCATTCAGGCCAGAATAAAATATTGGTTTCATCAGACCAGAGTATCTTGTTTCTCATGGTCTGAGAGTCCATTAGGGGGCTTTTGGCAAACTCCAAGCGGACTGTCATGTGCCTTTTACTGACGAGCTGCTTCTGTCTGGCCACTCTACCATAAAGGCTAGATTTGTGGAGTGCTGCAGAGATGTTTGTCCTTCTGGAAGGATCTCCCATCTCCACAGAGGAACTCTGAAGCACTGTCAGAGTGACCATTGTGTTCTCGGTCACCTCCCTGACCAAGGCCCTTCTCCCCTGTTTGCTCTGTATGGCCGGGTAGTCAGCTCTAGGAGGTCTTGGTGAATCTAAACTTCTTCCATTGAGAATGAAGGCCACTGTGTTCTCGGGACCTTCATTGCTGCAGAAATGTTTTGGTACCCTTCCCCAGATCTGTGCCTCGAAACAATCCTGTCTCGGAACTATACGGACAATTCCTTCGACCTCATGGCTTTGTTTTTGCTCTGACATGCACTGTCAACTGTGGGGCCTTATATAGACAGGTGTGTGCTTTTCCAAATCATGTCCAATCACCTGAATTTACCACAGGTGGACACCAAATAACTTGTACAAACAAAGGATGATCAAAGGAAACAGGACCGGAGCTCAATTTAGGGTCTCAAAGCAAAGGGTCTGAATACGTACAGTTGAAGCCGGAAGTTTACAGACACTTAGATTGGAGTCATTAGAGCTCGTTTTTCAACCACTCCACAAATTTCTTGTTAACAAACTATAGTTTTGGCAAGTCGGTTAGGACATCTACTTTGTGCATGACATGTAATCTTTCCAACAATTGTTTACAGACAGATTATTTCACTGTATCACAATTCCAGTGGGTCAGAAGTTAACGTTGACTGACTGTGCCTTTAAACAGCTTGGAAAATTCCAGAAAATTATGTCATGGCTTTAGAAGCTTCTGATAGGCTAATTGACATCAGTTGAGTCAATTTGAGGTGTACCTGTGGATGTATTTCAAGGCCTACCTTCAAATCAGTGCCTTTTTGCTTGAAATTAATAGTTTTTGTTTTATCAGCCAAAACCTCAGAAAAAAATAGTAGACCTCCACAAGTGGGGTTCATCCTTGGGAGCAATTTCCAAACACTTGAAGGTACCACGTTCATCTGTACAAACAATAGTACGCAAGTATAAACACCATGGGACCACGCAGCTGTCATACCGCTCAGGAAGGAGACGCGTTCTTTCTCCTAGAGATGAACGTACTTTGGTGCAAAAAGTTGAAATCAATCCCAGAACAACAGCAAAGGACCTTGTGAAGATGCTGGAGGAAACAGGTACAAGTATCTATATCCACAGTAAAAACGAGTCCTATATCGACAGAACCTGAAAGGCCGCTCAGCAAGGAAGAAGCCACTGCTCCAAAACCACCATAAAAAGCCAGACTACAGTTTAGAGGTCGACCGATTAATCGGAATGGCCCATTTCATAACAATCGGAAATTGGTATTTTTGGACACCGATTTGGCCCCAAATGTTATTTACACCTTTATTTAATCTTTATTTAACTAGGCAAGTCAATTAAGAACACATTCTTATTTTCAATGACGGCCTACTGGGGAACAGTGCCTCATTCAGGGGCAGAATGACAGATTTTTACCTTGTCAGCTCGGGGGATTCAATCTTGCAACCTTACATTTAACTAGTCCAACGCTCTAACCACCTCTCAACCTCTCAACTGCTCTCATTGCACTCCACGAAGAGCCTGCCTGTTACGCGAATGCAGTAAGAAGCCAAGTTGCTAGCTAAACTTCTTATAAAAAAATCTAATCAATCACTAGTGGCTAGCGCGCACTGCCCGCCACAGGAGTCGCTGGTGCGCGATGAGACAAGGCAATCCCTCCCTAACCCGGACGACGCTAGGCCAATTGTGCGTCGCCCCACGGACCTCCCGGTCGCGGCCGGTTACGACACAGCTGGCGCTGCAGTAACCACTGCCCCACCCGGGAGGCCAGCAGACAATATTAACCAGGTGAAATTGTGCCACTTCTCTTGCGTTCATTGCACGCAGAATCAGTGTATATGCAACAGTTTGGGCAGCCTAATTTGCCAGAATTTTACGTAATTATGACATAACATTGAAGGTTGTGCAATGTAACAGGAATATTTAGACTTATGGATGCCACCCGTTAGATAAAATACAAATTACACTGAAAGAATAAATGTCTTGTTTTTGAGATGATAGTTTCCGGATTCGACCATATTAATGACCTAAGGCTCGTATTTCTGTGTGTTATCATGTTATAACTAAGTCTATGATTTGATAGAGCAGTCATACTGAGCGATGGTAGGCACCAAGCATTCAAACAGCACTTGTGCGTTTTCCAGCAGCTGTTTATGACTTCAAGTTTATTACTTCAAGCCTATCAACTCCCGAGATTAGGCTGGTGCAACCGATATGAAATGGCTAGCTAGTTAGCGGGGTGCGCGCTGATAGCGTTTTAAACGTCACTCGCGCCGAGACTTGGAGTGGTTGTTCCCCTTGCTCTGCAAGGGCCGCGGCTTTTGTGGAGCGATGGGTAACGCTGCTTCGAGGGTGGCTGTTGTCATTGTGTTCCTGGTGTTCCTGGTCCATGTAACAGTATAACTTTAGACCGTCCCCTCGCCCATACCCGGGCGCGAACCAGGGACCCTCTGCACACATCAACAGTCACCCTCGAAGCATCGTTACCCATCGCTCCACAAAAGCCATGGCTCTGCAAGGGGAACTACTACTTCAAGGTCTCAGAGCAAGTGACGTCACCAATTGAAACGCTATTTAGCGCGAACACCACTAACTAGCTAGCCATTTCACATCCGTTACACCCAGGAGGGAGCGAGGAGAGGGACGGAAGCTATACTGTTACTGGCAATACTAAAGTGCCTATAAGAACATCCAATAGTCAAAGGTTAATGAAATACAAATGTTAGAGAGAGAAATAGTCCTATAATAACTTCAACCTAAAACTTCTTATCTTGGAATATTGAAGACTCATGTTAAAAGGAACCACCAGCTTTCATATATTCTCATGTTCTGAGCAAGGAACTTAAATGTTAGCTTTTATTCATGGCACATATTGCACTTTTACTTTCTTCAACACTTTGTTTTTGCATTATTTATTTGAGGCTAATTGATTTTATTGATGTATTATATTAAGTTACAATAAGTGTTCATTCAGTATTGTTGTAATTGTCATTATTTCAAATAAATAAATAAAATAAATAAAAAAATATATATATATAAAAAAAAATATTTAGTTATTAAATCGGCATTGGCTTTTTTTGGTCCTCCAATAATCGGTATAGGCGTTAAAATCATAGTCGGTCGACCTCTACTACAGTTTGCAACTGCACATGGGGACAAAGATCGTACTTTTTGGAGAATTGTCCTCTGGTCTGATGAAACAAAAATAAAACTGTTTGGCCATAATGACCATCGTTATGTTTGAAGGAAAAGGGGGAGGCTTGCTAGCCGAAGAATACAATCCCAACTGTGAAGCACGGGGGTGGCAGCATCATGTTGTGGGGGTGCTTTGCTGCAGGAGAGACTGGGGCACTTCACAAAATAGATGGCATCATGAGGAAGTAAAATTGTGGATATATTGAAGCAACATCTCAAGACATCAGTCAGGAAGTTAAAGCTTGGTCGCAAATGGGTCTTCCAAATGGACAATGAACCCAAGCATACTTCCAAAGTTGTGGCAAAATGGCTTAAGGACAACAAAGTCAAGGTATTGGAGTGGCCATCACAAAGCCCTGACCTCAATCCTACAGAAAATGTGTGGGCAGAACTGAAAAAGCATGTGTGAGCAAAGAGGCCTTCAAACCTGACAGTTACACCAGCTCTGTCAGGAGGAATGGAAGGCTACTCAAAACATTTAACCCAAGTTAAACAATGTAAAAGGCACTGCTACCAAATACTAATTGGGAATGTGATGAAAGAAATTAAAAGGTGAACTAAATTACTCTACTATTATTCTGACATTTTACATTCTTAAAATAAAGTGATGATCCTAACTAATCACAGGGAATTTTTTACTACGATTAAATGTCAGGAATTGTGAAAAACTGAGTTTAAATGTATTTGGCAAAGGTGTATGTAAACTTCCGACTTCAACTGTACATAAATAAGGTATTTGTTTATTTTTAATACATTTGCAAAAATGTCAAAATAAATCTGTTTTCACTTTGTCATTATGGAGTATTGTGTGCAGATTGCTGATGATTTTGTTTTAATGGGTCTGAATACTTTCTGAAGGCTCTGTAATCCTATTCATTATCATCTAAAAGAGGCTAAACTGATCCTAGATCAGCACTCCTGCTCTTTCTGAACACAGGCCCAGAAATATGCTTTCCAAGACAAACATCAACAGTCATCTGGACATGGTTCCCCTTAGGGGAACTCAATCTTCCCATTTACTTCTCAGCCCATAAGTGATCTAAACGCAAATGCTGCACTAAACGAGACCTGCACACACACACACACCTGTCCGGCAAAGATTCCGCACACACCGATGATGCACAGGATATTAAAGACGGCTGAGCCAACGATTGTCCCAACCCCCACGTCACCGTGGGTGATGAAGACACCTGCACAGAGGGAGGGAGCCATCCACAATCAGCCCTGACAACAGCCATCTGGGAGAGTGTGTGTGTGTGTGTGTGTGTATTTTTTATATTTGGATATATTGGTGTGTGTGTGTGTGTGTGTGCGCGTTAAATCTGGTGAACAGACACACGTAGTGTCTGTCAGAAGACTGTGGGATGTGATGATTAAGTCACTTTTTTCCGGTACGCAGATTTTTTTTTAGACACTGATCATTTGGACAATTCACAGTTTCCCCAGGAGTTGACATCTTTCACATTTCAGAATGGGGAGGGGACATTTGGTTCATGCTTTGTCTGAAAGTTTACGTTTAGGGGAGGAGGGGGGGGGGGGGGTGGAGACTTCTCTAGTGTGGTTAGTATTTTATCCCATACATCTCTCCACAAAACATTATCCAGCATCTGACGCAAATACACAAGATTTTACTTCTGGGTATCAGAGATGATGTGTTGGTGTGTGTGTGTCATATCTTACCAATGACAGAGGCAAACAGCTCTGGAGCAGAACTCCCAGCTGCCATAAAAGTGGCTCCGGCAACATCCTCACTTAGGTCTAGTTTCTGACGGACAGAAAGAGACGAGAGAGGAGACCAGAGAGGAGACCAGAGAGGAGACCAGAGAGGAGACCAGAGAGGAGACCAGACAGCTTACTCAAGGTGAGCTTCCAAAAAGCTTTGCATTTAAAATGTGGCACTTCATGTATCTTCACACGCAAATCAATCATAGAATAGAGAAGTACTTCATTAGGAACATTTGATTCAGTTCTCAAAGAATATTGATTAGTGAAAGTTTTACTCGAGAAATAAAGTGCCAACCTAGCTACTATGTTAGCAGAAAACTTACCTGTGTTAAGAACATAAGGCCTAATATCTCTGACCACTTTCACCAGATTGTGTTCCTAACAAGGGTGGGGGGAAACTGTCCCTCACCTCACAGATCTTCTCCAGCGATGTCACAAAGTAGTCGTCACAGATTATAGCCAGGGCCAGGAACATATAGAGGGCCTGTGGAGAGACGGGAGAGAAGTCATGGTGTGTGTGCGAGCATACGCATCAAACATTAACTCAACAGAAATTGGCTTAACTGATAGGGAACTTGGCAGATCAAGGAAGGAAGGAAGGAAGGAAGGAAGGACCTAGAGAGCACTATCAACCAATCCCAAAATGGAGCCCTAACACATAGCTGCTAGGTATGACGTAGATCTGAGAGGATTAGAAACAACTAGGATTACATACCTAAGGTAATAAATGTGGGGAACATTCTACCTAACAAATAGCTGCTAGGTATGACGTAGATCTGAGAGGATTAGAAACATCTAGGATTACATACCTAAGGTAATAAATGTGGGGAACATTCTACCTAACAAATAGCTGCTAAGTATGACGTAGATCTGAGAGGATTAGAAACATCTAGGATTACATACCTAAGGTAATAAATGTGGGGAACATTCTACCTAACACATAGCTGCTAAGTATGACGTAGATCTGAGAGGATTAGAAACATCTAGGATTACATACCTAAGGTAATAAATGTGGGGAACATTCTACCTAACATATCTGAAGATGGAACTACTACTACCACCTAGTAGAATGATATCAATCTCAGATCAGATGGCTACAATCACGTTGAAAATTGTTTGTATATTGCTTAGACATTAACTGCAGTGCATACTGCACAATATCCACCTAGCCTGGTCCCAGATCTATTCGTGCTGTATAGCCAACTATTGTGATCATTTTCATGCCAAATAACCACAGCAGTTGGCAAGACAGCACAAAGATGTGAGCAGGCAATTGTTCCTTAGCATTGTGGGAGTGCGAGAAAAAAAAAAACCATTCTATTTCAGTACAGCTGACGTGATAGATATATAAATTATAGATCAAGACAGACACTGGGTCCAGAGGGTGCTGTGCTCCAGCCCAGCCACAGGGGGCACTGTAGGACCAGCGAATAATTAGCGGTTGATTTTGGACTGGACCAGTGATGAAAGCATCATAATTAGTACTAGATGCATTCAAAGAGCTGCCTTACCGCCACTATGTGCAGCAGGACGGCCCCACTCTTGCGCTCGTTGTTGGTGAAAAGGTCCTCAGGGAACTCCTTGATCGCTGAGGAGAGAAAACATCACCGCATGTCAGTAATGTGACTGATGTGCCAGATGTCCAAACTCCAAGGACGAGGTCACCTTGTGACGTGGTGGCAGCACTGACCAAGAGGTTTGTAAAGACTTTGAAAATGTTCCAGTCAACTCCGAAACACATTACTTAATTTCTGTGGTGACGTGATTGACAGAAGTTTGTAAAGATACAATGCGTGTACAAATACATGTCAACTCCGAAACACGACTTAATTTCTGTTTGCATTATGTCACCAATGGACCCATCCTCATCACCTAAAATAATGACAATGAGGTCGTTCTCATAGGGCATGAACTGGTTTGTGTGTTCAGTAGGGAGAAACAGTTTACAACCACATATACACTACCTGAACTTGTCCAATATGAAACCCTTGTTTTTCATTGCAAACATTTTAAAGAGCTTTCTTTACAGTGTGCCCTACTGAACACGGACCTGATAGAGTGCAAGGAAGCTAGGTGTCGACACAGACACAAGGCTCATTCACCACCTCTAAACCTGGCCAGAAGCCCTTTAAACCTGGCCAGAACACAGGTTGACCCCTGACTCTACTGATCCCTGTACTGCCCAAAAACGTGGTCACTCTGCTGAGAATCTGGCCACAGCAGTGAGCAACAGACTGGCCCTCCATGGGACCCAGCTAGTGTCTGGAGTAAGAATGATGTTGTATCCACCAGAAGTCAGATATACTCCCACCTGCATGTACCTTCTCTTCCCATTACTTCCATCGTGTAGAATAATGTCACAGGCAATCAGGATACCAGACCATGAAGTTATATGATTCTAGATTGTCCAAAAGCCCCCATAGGCTACGTGTAGATCAGCTCTCCTGCATTTGCACATGCCTTGATACAATAGTCATGCAAACAATCATGCATTACGGTTCAAAAACCAGCAGAAGTACTAAGCACAGTTTCATACTAAGTACCCACCAATAACCTACATTTGATCTTCTGCGGCATATAGACTCATGAAATGGCCATGATCACCCGAGATCCTATACCAGTGCACCTGTCACACACCTAGTGCAATACACCGTCTATATACATTAGATGGCGCTCATGACTGATTCACTAACCCAAGTTCTAAATCCTCCTTGGCCCAACTCTTCCAAGGGATATCATATGCTATTACAGTGGCCTATGACATCCCTTCCCCAGTAGACATGCAGGTAGGGACGAGGAAAGAGAGCGTTTAAATGTCAGATCGGGGATTCCCGTTGGTCGCTGTCCATGGTGCTTAATCTCCGCTAGCAGCATGAATTGTTTATATTAGCGCAGTGTCGGTACTTTGCCACGTGACAAAGTCCCCACAGAGAAATATCTGAGTCCTCCCAAGGTCGGATGCTGCATGTAACATAGTCAACAAAGGCAATATGTGAAATTCAGTGCGGAAAAAATAAACCATTGACTAGATTTTGCCTATTGTATTTATGAAGGCAGTCATTGTGGCGAAAGCTTCGTGTAGACTACTGTTCTGGAGATCACAGGTGCAATAAATTAAAACGACAGCTGCGCACGAGGAGGTTTTGTACTCGAGTGGCATTATGTAACACAACAATAACATTAATAGCCCAATTCGGGAAATACCATAGGCATCATTAACTTGACTCATTTGGCAATGACGACTACAAAGCTTAGAGGAATCAAATAGAGCTGCCATCCAAGTAAATAACATACGTTTCCCCTAGAGTGGCTTTAACCCGCTCTCTGTACAGTCCACGTTTGCCCGTTATGTCTTCCAATACCGACTGAGGTGTTCTGTGAGTCAATCAATAATTGAATGGCTCTACCAGCCATCACCATCTCTCCCTCTTTGCAGTTAATGGCACAATCCCTTGGTGCCACGATGCAATCAGATCTGGCTGTGCGCGTGGTATAAATAGGTACGATAGCAAAAGAGTACTTAGAGGACGCGACCGGGAGCTAGCGCACAGTTGAGCGGACGGAGGGGGTCGCCTCTCGCTCACCGCGTTGTAAACATTGAACCGGACACCGTTTGCGCAGGGTTTGCCCGTGTCCTTCCCTGCGGAGGTCAGTCCGGACACGAACATGCTTCAACAGCCCTTTGCCACACGGGGATAGGCGGGGAGCGCTAGGCTACTGCTACAGCAGACAGAAAGGGGAGCAGCCCTTAGGCGTGAGCGTGCTGCTTGATTAAATGACGCGTCTCAAACCTGGCCCAAGAATAGCATCATATAGACTAGCTAGATTAACACCCTCACATAACCTTGGCCTATCTATATGCTCGCTTTCTGCCAAATGTCTCGCTATTAATTGGAACAAAGTCATCATGCATCGATATATAGTTGCTCCGACAGTGTTGATGTTTAAACATTGGCAATCTGCGGTTTCTACATCCATTTTTAAAATTAATATATATGCTTTGATTGTTGAATAATAAAACTTGTTTTACTTTTGTTTACAAACGTAATTGTAAACAAACACTATAGCATTAAAGCATGGTTAAAACTTTGATGTTGATATCATGGATGGTCAGTCCTTGCCTCCATAGCTCTGTCTGTGAGTTTGAGAGGGGTTACATTAATCCAGTCCCATCCCTCAGCTGTTCACCAAATCAGTGGCGGGGTTGCCGATTTATTTTTCGAAATGCAGAGTCACCCTTCAAAAAAAAGGCGGCACACAAGTGGGATCCAGAGGTGACGGCAATTGCACTGACAACCCGCTGCTGTGTGCCGCAGGTTGTTGCAGCTGGTCAGTGTGAAACAGTGTGTGGGAACCCTTTTGGGGGATATGTCTTTGGAGTAGGCTATGTATCATTCCGTTTCAACCCGAGTCAACTTTGAAATAATGTTCTTGGTGGATATTTTTTTATATATCAAATCAACATTCCTGAACATGGTAAGCACAAATTGATACGCAGGCTCTCACCACCCTTCCTACCCATGCATAAGAGGTATATCTGTGTACCAGCTAAATGTGTAAAATGGACACGGCACCACTTTCATATGAATGAAGTGGCACACCATACATTAATGCACTGCCATAATGTAACTTCAAAATCACATGCAGTGATACACCTTGGCCCGACACAATGGTTGTGATCCAACGGAGAGTTTCCATAAAGTCGGCATTTATTATTGTTTAGAAAAACTCTCCTTTCTGTTATGAATCACATCTCTTGTGCCAAATGTGTTGCACATCAGTTGTACAACTTCAGTGTACAGGACCCTAATCCACAAAGTCATACTAAAAGCATGCCAATGTGAATCAATTTCAACTAGAATACCTTTAGCTATGACAAAACAACGTACAAAGTAGTAGGCTAAGATAAAGTCTGAGTGACATATTGCACACATGCAAGGTTAAAATAGTTTGGTGCCCTTAAATAATATGTTAACTTCTATCATATTAGATTCTGTGTCAACGATAGTAGCAGTGAATGCTGTCACCGCAGCTTTACGTCACTTGAGCTGAGCCATCTGACTCAGCCAAAATACAATGTTAAAAATTATTTTATTTCCACCGATGACCTTTTTAAATGCCCAAGTAGTATTTTAGTCGGTCTACAAAATGTACATTCTATCGATATTGTTTTCCACAACGGCAGTTAGTGTAAACCGGCACTAATGTGTGACATTAACAAGCTACATTTTGTACCACGTAAATACATAGTGTGCTCAATGGACCTTGTGAAAAGGACAACAGCAGAATAACCTCCTTTGTCACATTGTTGTTGAATTTGTTTGGGATTGTTTCATTGGGAAGTCTAAGTGGGAAGGCAGAGAGAAACGTCTATTAATACATCACTGGATTTTCTGTTTGGACACCTGACGAGTGGCGGCTGCTTATGCAAGAAAATGCTGGCAACACTTTTGTTTATCCGTCTCCTCCACACCCACACACACACCACCGCCCCAGGAGTAATCTAAGTCCAGAGCTCTGTTGGAGGGTTTACCAGCACAAGCCTTTGCCCTGCTAGTGCGAACCACTGGTTGGTCAATGAGATTCTTATCCAATCATCTCCTGCCACATACCAGATCCTATAGGCCACAACTGTCTGGACATTAGGCCTGTGATCATAAGTAGCTCTAGTGCTCTCCTCGCCACGTCTCTCTCTCACACACTAAATACATTTGTTAAGCTTGGACTTGACATGCACATCTCCATATGTATTGGTACATCAACATGACTGAATAGGCTGTGTGTGTGTGTGTGTAGTACATGGATATGGTCTGCCATCTCTGCCAAATGTAACGCATGCATTTTATGTTCTTATCCGGGTGCACCTAGGGCTGTGGCAGTCACAAAATTGCATCAGCTGGTGATTGTCATGCAAATGAATGTCGGTCTCACGGTAATTGAACGTTAATGAACAAACTAATTTAGCATCTTCTGGCTTCCACACAGCCACTGATTCAGACCTTTGGAACATCTACATTTAAAAAAAAAAGTCTAATAAATCCATGTAATAGTCTACACCGTCATAATAAATCCATTATTTTAGACAGGTCTAAAGCAACATGATATGAAGAAAATGTAGTCTATTTCAGAAGAACAGAATAACATGCTCTGAGTTGTCCTTATGTTAGGTCCTGATCTGGCTATGTCATATGGCTGTGGGATACACTAGTCTATTTCAGAAGAACAGAATAACATGCTCTGAGTTGTCCTTATGTTAGGTCCTGATCTGGCTATGCCAAATGGCTGTGGGATACACTAGTTCATTTAGCAGACAAGATTTGCTTAAAATTCCATGGCATTATTTTATAGTATTAAGAATACAATTGAACAAAACTGAATTGAATAGAAAGGATATTTTCTCTAAAGGATTTGCGGGAGCGCGCATATGCGGCTATTCTGTGTTGAGGACTTAACATAGAGATAGGTACTCCTAGATGCTTAAATGAGTTAATGTAACTTTAGTTGTTCTACAAACGTTGGGCTATATGTTTTGATTTTTAATACATTGTAAGTCAGCATGACGCGACTCTAATGATGATTTTTTAAATGTATTTAATTCACAATTTGACAAGCAATGGCTTGAATTTCCCGGCGGCATCCCCTTTGTGTGGCCATAATGTACCCTAAAAAAATCCATGACTTTTGTGACCAGTGGCCATTGTGTCCGTGACCCGGAGTGCTGCGTTGTGCACTTCTCCCCGAGAACTGCGCGCTGGGAAGCACCTCACATGGCTCTCCATCACGTGATTGGGTCTTTCTCACAGGCTACAAGCGAATCCTGATACATCGGGGATACAACTGCGTGCATTATTATCCAATTCCGAGGTGCATAATTGAAGGTCCCCCATAGTACAAAAGTTGACCTATTTTTTTTGTGAGAAATAAATATTCCAAACATAGTCTGGGACAGTTGTGGGATACGATATATCCCAAATTAATTAATAGGCTATTTAATCACATAAGCACAGCAATGATCACATGGCAGTACGCTATAAGCAAATATTCCATTACCGGGAAAACACCATTATCAAAAGTGACCTTAAATGCAAATATGCATGTAATGCTTTTACTACAAAAGGTGCATTTTCATGGCGAAAATGATCTTCCCCAAAATTGAAACGTGCTGCTTATGTTGGGCTCTACAATCTTTGTAAAGTACGTAGATGAATGTGCTTAATTTTAAGAAGTTATTTGGCCACTTTCGTTGTGATACAAACCTTATCAAAACATATAGGCGACTAAGATTTTAAAAAGTCAGTGAAAATATATAATTCACAAGTGATTGGCTAATATTGTCACCCATCAGACTTTTGATTTAACCCTCCTGTTGTGTTCGTTTCATGTTGATTAATTCTGTGTACCTGGTCCAAAATTAACGCCCCGTTTTAGCTGATTATAAAATCCATAATACATATATTATCACCTAATGTGGTGTTAGATCTTTTTATCAATTTAAGTTATTGTGAACATTACAAGTTTGAACTTATATTTGCTATTCATAGGCCTCAACTCGTTTTTGAGTTTAAAAAAGCATTACTGTATGGATTATTTTGACTATAACAAATACTCAGATGAAACATATTGTGCTACTTATCACAGACTACTTTGTGTCAAAGTTTAACAAGGACTCTCTCCTCACCAGTGTCATGATCAAAGATATGATCACGAGCCTCACATACAGTATATCATTTGGTCATTGTGCTGCCACAGAATGGATTGTGAACAAGGCCTCAAAATAGCATTATATACCAGAGAAGCGAGAGAAGTTCTATATATTATTGAAACAATGTTGCGATTGTTTGTGAGAATGCCAACAGGTGTGGTTCCCGTGGTGGAAAGATTCTATTGGGGAAAGGGGGTTGTCATGGAAGCCAAAAAGGGGAGTGAGGTGTGTGTGCTCAAACACACATGTATGTGGGGGCCTGGGAGAGGAAGAGTGTCCATCTGATGAATGGGCATATGCCTGAACTCAATTTTCTACACTAATTGTAGTCTCACCCATTCGTTTCTAATGACCGGTCAATGACTGGTAAGATCACAGGTGAACAAAAGGTATATAAAACACGCAAAATGTAATGAAAATCATCTAAATGTATTTTGTGTGTTCAGATGCCCTGTGTGGACAAAGTCATGGAACCTTATATGACAATCAGATTAAATGAGCTACATTTTTCAGAGAGAAAACCAAAATCAGTCAATTTTGACCAGAACACAGCAGGAGGGTTAATCTTGTCTTTACATAGAAATTCAGCATAAAAAGAAAAAGGTCCTCAGTCAACTGCATTTATTTTCAGCAAATTTAACATGTAAATATTTGTATGAACATAAGATTCAACAACAGACTAACTGAACAAGTTCTACAGACATGTGACTAACAGAAATTAAATAATGTGTCCCTGAACAAAGGGGGGAGGGGGTCAAAATCAAAAGTACCTCAGTATCTGGCCACATATCAGCTGCATTAAGTACTGCAGTGCATCTCCTCCTCAAGGACTGCACCAAATTTGCCAGTTCTTGCTGTGAAATGATACCCACACTTCCACCAAGGCACCTGCAAGTTCCTGGACATTTCAGGGGGGAATGGCCCTAGCCCTCACCCTCCAATCCAACAGGTCCCCGGCGTGCTCAATTGGATTGAGATCTGGGCTCGTCGCTGGTCATGGCAGAACAATTACATTCCTGTCTTGCAGGAAATCACACACAGAACGAGCAGTACGGCTGCTGGCATTGTCATGCTGGAGGGTCGTGTCAGGATGAGCCTGCAGGAAGGGTACCACATGAGGGAGGAGGATGTCTTCCCTGTAACGCACAACGTTGAGATTGCCTGCAATGACAACAAGCTCAGTCCGATGATGCTGTGACACACCGCCTCAAACCATGACGGAACCTCCACCTCAAATCAACCCCCCTCCAGAGTACAGGCCTCGGGGTTATGCTCGTTCCTTCAATGATAAACGCAAATCCGACCATCACCCCTGGTGAGACAAAACTGCAACTCGTCAGTGAAGAGCACTTTTTACCTGTCCCGCAAGTGTGATGTTCGGATCTACCGATCCTGTGCAGGTGTTGTTACACGTGGTCTGCCACTGCGAGGACAATCAGCTGTCAATCCTGTCTCCCTGTAGCGCTGTCTTAGGCGTCTCACAGTACGGACATTGTAATTTATTGCCCTGGCCACATCTGCAGTCCTCATGCCTCCTTGCAGCATGCCTAAGGCACGTTCACACAGATGAGCAGGGACCCTGGGCATCTTTCTTTTGGTGTTTTTCAGTCAGTAGATATGAAAACATAGGCCTCTTTAGTGTCCTAACTGTGACCTTAAGACACTAACAGCTTACAGAGGGTAGGTAATTAACGACCGTTCTACAGGTGCATGTTCATTATTTGTTCATGGTTCATTGAACAAGCATGGGAAACAGTGTTTAAACCCTTTACAGTGAAGATCTGTGAAGTTATTTAGATTTTTTACGAATTATCCTTGAAAAGACAGGGTCCTGAAAAAGGGGTGTTTCTTTTTTTGCTGAGTTTATTAAATAAGATGTGAAATTAGTTTGGTTTTATAATGGACCATTTTCATGCATTTATTTTCATGCCAGCCAGATAGCACATTGCTTCTCTTTACAACAGGAGTATAGCCTAGATATTAGAAAAGTTGATAAATAAATAGTAAGCCTATAGAAAGCTGATGGGATCCTCATTTTTTTAATAGAGGCCATCACTCTGTTCTCCTACAATTGCATAGCCTACAGAAATGTTGGGCAACATGAGCTCATGCATGGGCTTTCATTAAGTGTTTGATTAGATGTTCAAGTACATTTGCATTGATGTCAGAGTGATTAGAGGGACAATAGAGTGCTGAGTACCAGGCAGTTAGCAAGTTTGGTAGGCTACTAATGACCATCAGCAACATCAGAGCTTGAAGAAGCCTAATTACCGTAACTAAACGGTCACGTGGAATTTGACTGACTTCATGACCACCGGTGTGGCGTTAATACGGTCACAGCAAAAGCCCTAGGTGCACCTTTCAAAAAGTCCATTCACTTATCAGCCATAATCAAACAGAACACATTAACTATGCTGTAATTTAATGCATTTAGTCTGTAATCTGACTGACAGATGTCTGCTGAGGCCTTACATAACAGGGCTCAGTATAGGGGTTCGTCTATCTGTTGTCCTGGACCCATAATCAGGACAGACCAACCACTCATCACACTAGCCAGTTCTGATACCATTCTGCCAAGGACTAAACCAGATCAATAAGGTTCCCCCACAAGAAATGCCATTACTAAAAATCATACCATAGCATGACAGAATATTACATTCTGATTGGTCAAGAGGGTGTTGACTATTTTCTGAAATACGTACTGCAAAACATAATATTCAACTGGAAAATGTAAATGATGAAAGTTGCAAGTAACGAATCGTAATTCATTATTTGTAGATAATTACTAATTTGCATGACCAGATTGTCATTCGTTATGCCTGCCAATGATGTCTTAGGTACACAAGAATTATGTGACATCATCAATGGAGGCCCACATCATACCGTCTGCTCTGGGGAGCTGGTCAGGGTCAGGCTGAACATCTGAGCATGTTGCCGTGGCACCTAGAAACCATGTCAACACTGCAAATCCCACTGTTGGCATGTGGCGGTTGACGTACCAGTCCAAGCTGTGCCTCCCCGTCACATGGCTGGGTAAACCCACTCCACAACAGCACACACCCTTGATGTGCACATACAGAGACACACAGAAATGTCATTGACACACACACATACACATACACCTTCTGCTCCAGTAGATTGACGACACACAAGTCCCTTCAGACATCATATGTCAGTGTAGTAGACGGGGCCGCAGAGTGACGGGGCCGCAGAGTGACGGGGCCGCAGAGTGACGGGGCCGCAGAGTGACGGGGCCGCAGAGTGACGGGGCCGCAGAGTGACGGGGCCGCAGAGTGACGGGGCCGCAGAGTGACGGGGCCGCAGAGTGACGGGGCAGCAGAGTGACGGGGCAGCAGAGTGACGGGGCAGCAGAGTGACGGGGCAGGCTAGTTGTAGACGTGGGAGGGGAAGCAGACTTGTTGGACCAGTAGATTGCTGCTTCAATTACCTAAAGGGGGTAACCGCTGTGGAATGTATATATTCATCTGTGTAATGGGGTGATAGGTAAAACAAGTCCCCCTAAAGGATCACTCCATGGACATGCAACAAACGCTTATAGCAGTGGGTCCTATTCAGAATGTACTTAGTGGCCAAATCAATGCATGGCTGAATTATAAAATTGCTGCATTGCTCTAAACAGCTAATTGATGTAAATACCATACACTCATGAATAATATACAAAAGTGTTGAGTCAAACCTCTCAATGGTGAGCGAGAAGGAGACTTGAATACAAATACAGGAATCAATGGGAGTCTGATGTGGGCGTGTTGGACAAGATAGATATGAACATATAGACATGAACGAGAGAAGCTGCTGCATGCAGCACAGGACAGTCACTCACCCATTCTACTGGGTCCGGGGCAGCACAGGACAGTCACTCACCCATTCTACTGGGTCCCGAGCAGCACAGGACAGTCACTCACCCATTCTACTGGGTCCGGGGCAGCACAGGACAGTCACTCACCCATTATACTGGGTCCGGGGCAGCACAGGACAGTCACTCACCCAATCTACTGGGTCCTGAGCAGCACAGGACAGTCACTCACCCATTCTACTGGGTCCTGAGCAGCACAGGACAGTCACTCACCCATTCTACTGGGTTCTGTTCATTTAGTGCCTGCAACGTTTTAAAAACATATTGCAATGGAAAACAGAAATGCCCGTTTCTTGTTGGACCAATTTCAGTCCACTTTCATCCGTTTGGTGCCAAATGAACAGGGCCCTGTATAGCTCTTCCTGTTGGCATGCGAGCAAGAAAGCGGAAGGAAGGTCATGTTCCAATATGCGGAAGCTGCAGCAGCATAATCCCCTGCTTAATTCCCCTTTTAAAATGCTTCCTTCTGGTGTTTCCCCAGAGTTGATTAACCTGCTTGACTCGCCACTGAAAGATGGCAAGCAGGGCGGGCTGGAGAGCAGGGCGGGCTGCAACAACCGGCAGGCTACCGTTTCTAACGGGTCACCCACTCGCTCCACATCTGCCCAACCATCGCCCGTTTAATCAATTTTCCCAACACTACAGCCTTTAATGTACCGCACTTTCTCCAGCCCTCTCTCCCTCACAGACACACTGCAGTTTCAAGGCTGCCAGTGTCATGATGTTTCAGCTGTGGGCAGTGTGACTCACCTTCCCATATCACCCCTGCCAAATCATGCAACATGTACACACACACACCTCCACCTCTCTCCTGCAGATTAGTGTGATGGAGTATCTAAAACCAATGTAATCAAAATCCCCCCAGGGATTATTACATACTACAAACAAGGCTATACTAAAACCTTTGCTTTATGGTTCAGTTTCACTTAGCTTTTTAGCGTTCTGTTCGAATACACCATAAGCTTATTAATTATGCTACTGGAATAAGTCAATGTATTCCTCTTATGATTTAACCTTGCAAAGTGCCTGTAACAAAGTACAATTCAAAAGCAAGTTGTTCACGCGCCAATTTGGTTCACTTCCCCCTGTAGGGACTAATAAAACACTCAAGTTTTGCAATAAAACAGAAATGCTTTCACTCAGAATTATTATATGCTGTCAAATTAGGCAGAGATACAGTTCCAGCAGAACTACAGTTCCAGCAGAACTACAGTTCCAGCAGAACTATTTAGAGCAGAACTACAGGTCCCATTCATCATTGGGCCAGTCAAAGGGGAATTGAGATCTCTAAACACACATTTTAATTATATAAAAGGGGGTAATGATGACTCAAGAAAATAAAATAATACAGAAGCATTCCAGTTGATATGATACTGTGAATGAAGTCAAATATCAAACAGTCATTTAATTTGATGCCTGTGTTTCATTGTCTAGTGTACCAGCAACAATTCTTAGCTTTTTTAATAAAGTCTATTTCTAAGAACGTAATATTGCTAAACGCCCAATAAACCTCATTTATGATAATGGTCTTCATCAAGCGTCCTCCGCCTCTGATCAACATTAGCACCTCTGGTGAACCCAGAAAAGGACTTTCTCCTACTGAGCATAGAGATTATGATGATGAAGAAAGAGAAGACCAAAGCAAGTGGAAGACAATAACAGCATAAAAAAAGGCCTTGGATAATAATCATTCGCAACCATTCAGTTTACCCTGGTGCCATCCCCAACCCAACTCTCCCTGCTCTGTCCCAGGGGGCCGAGGGGGAGATGCCAGGATGCTACATGGTCGTCCCGGTCACACTTAGAGCACATTTCTGGAAACACAACCAGACTGTCAAATGAGCATATTTTCATATTAGAAAGACATATGGTCGGCCAGGAGAATGTAGAACAAAAGAGGAGAGAAGGAATGAATGGGGCAGTCTGTCTGGAGTGGGCAAGAAGGCCTTGGATGAGAATAAAGGTAATCCCCCTCGGGATTAGAAGTACTACGATTTCCAGCTCATAATCTTGTCAACTGGCACTCGTCTCAAAAGGACCCTACTGCGTTTAAATAAAGTTAACAAAAATTCTATGCACTTGACAATGTAAATCCAATATACTTTGAGAGTAATACAACAACAAATTAACTCTACAAAATACATTTGTAGAGTAAAAGTGTTAACTCATTAGGGTTTATGGAGGCTTTGCTTGAACAATTCAACACAAACCAAACTTCCTCTTATAATAACAGGATGCTTCAACCTTCAACACTTCCAGTGAGGCCCTCAAACGGTTGTGCTCTTTGTGGACAGTAATGAGAAACTGTCAATCTCCATTAGGTCAAACATGTCACAAAGGAGCTATATATACACACACACACTGCTCAAAAAAATAAAGGGAACACTTAAAACAACACAATGTAACTCCAAGTCAATCACACTCCCGTGAAATCAAACTGTCCACTTAGGATGCAACACTGATTGACAATACATTTCACATGCTGTTGTGCAAATGGAATAGACAACAGGTGGAAAATATAGGCAATTAGCAAGGCACCCCCAATAAAGGAGTGGTTCTGCAGGTGGTGACCACAGACCACTTCTCAGTTCCTATGCTTCCTGGCTGATGTTTTGGTCACTTTTGAATGCTGGCGGTGCTTTCATTCTAGTGGTAGCATGAGACGGAGTCTACAACCCACACAAGTGGCTCAGGTAGTGCAGCTCATCCATGATGGCACATCAATGCGAGCTGTGGCAAGAAGGTTTGCTGTGTCTGTCAGCGTAGTGTCCAGAGCATGGAGGCGCTACCAGGAGACAGGCCAGTACATCAGGAGACGTGGAGGAGGCCGTAGGAGGGCAACAACCCAGCAGCAGGACCGCTACTTTGTGCAAGGAGGAGCACTGCCAGAGCCCTGCAAAATGACCTCCAGCAGGCCACAAATGTGCATGTGTCTGCTAAAACGGTCAGAAACAGACTCCATGAGGGTGGTATGACAGCCCGACGTCCACAGGTGGGGGTTGTGCTTACAGCCCAACACGTTTGGCATTTGCCAGAGAACACCAAGATTGGCAAATTCGCCACTGGCGCCATGTGCTATTCACAGATTAAAGCAGGTTACCACTGAGCACGTGACAGAGTCTGGAGACGCCGTGGAGAACGTTCTGCTGCCTGCAACATCCTCCAGCATGACCGGTTTGGTGGTGGGTCAGTCATGGTGTGGGGTGGCATTTCTTTGGGGGGCCGCACAGCCCTCCATGTGCTCGCCAGAGGTAGCCTGACTGCCATTAGGTACCGAGATGAGATCCTCAGACCCCTTGTGTGACCATATGCTGGTGCAGTTGGCCCTGGGTTCCTTCTAATGCAAGACAATGCTAGACCTCATGTGGCTGGAGTGTGTCAGCAGTTCCTGCAAGAGGAAGGCATTGATGCTATGAACTGGCCCGCCCGTTCCCCAGACCTGAATTCAATTGAGCACATCTGGGACATCATGTCTCGCTCCATCCACCACAGACTGTCCGGGAGTTGGCGGATGCTTTAGTCCAGTACTGGGAGGAGATCCCTCAGGAGACCATCCGCCACCTCATCGGGAGCATGCCCAGGCGTTGTAGGGAGGCACGTGGAGGCCACACACACTACTGAGCCTCATTTTGACTTGTTTTAAGGACATTACATCAAAGTTGGATCAGCCTGTAGTGTGGTTTTCCACTTTAATTTTGAGTGTGACTCCAAATCCAGACCTCCATGGGTTGATAAATTAGATTTCCATTGATAATTTTTGTGTGATTTGTCAGCACATTCAACTATGTAAAGACAAAAGTATTTAATAAGAATATTTCATTCATTCAGATCTAGGATGTGTTATTTTAGTGTTCCCTTTATTTTTTTGAGCAGTGTATATAGCCAGTCATTACCTTCCAAAGTGTCTGTTACCTTGTGTCACCCTCCGAGTGTTTAAGGGACAACTCCCTATAACATCATATAACATGTTTAGAAGATTTAATGATCGGAATCACAACAATATCACAGTGGAACAGAAGCTGGAGTCTGCTCATACATAAACTATATACATTTAAAGGATATACCTAGTTGTCGTTACCAGTGTACTGTTAAATCAATGAGAATTCATGCACACCTGAGCATTCATCACAATTTATCAAGCCAAATGTGGAACACCCTTTCAGCAATGTCAGTGGTTTCTTCTGTGTACTGCACAAAAATATCTAATTCCTAAATGGACCAAGGCTGCTCTAACATATTCAACACCTAAACTTAGAATTGGTATTTTAGTGTGTATTGCAATGCAAATGATTTAAATGGCCTTGGAGCAAAACTAAACAACACAGAATGCAGGTCAATGGACCAGAAGAACATCTCTGCATTGACCAATAAACCCTGTAACACTGATCAGTTACTCTTTGGGGGTTTAGGCTGGGTATCTAAAGTACTGCGAATATAAAATACATTTCAATGATTAGTGTGAAAATTGTTTTTATCGTCTCAAAACTGAAGGACCTTGGCGTTACTCTGGACCCTCATCTCTCTTTTAACAAACATATCAAGAATATTCATCTCTTCAGTAGGCAGCAGGTCCTATGATTGTGTAGTCTGGCCCAGGGGTGTGAAGGTGAACGGAAAGGTAATGGAGCAACTAACTACCCTTGCTGGCCGGTTCCCCTCTCCACTGGGATTCTCTGCCTCTAACCCTATTACGGGGGCTGCCGTTCCATGCCATCCCTAGGAGGGGTGCGTCAGTTGAGTGGGTTGAGTCACTGACGTGGTCTTCCTGTCCAGGTTGGCCCCGCCCCCCCCCCCCCCCTGGGTTCGTGCCGTGGGGGAGATCTTCGTGGGCTATACTCGGCCTTGTCTCAGGGTAGTAGGTTGGTGGTTGAAGATATCCCTCTAGTGGTGTGGGGGCTGTTCTTTGGCAAAGTGGGTGGGGTTATATCCTGCCTGTATCGTCGGACAGGGCCACAGTGTCTCCCGACACTTTTTCTCTTTCTCGGAGGACCTGAGCCCTAGGACCATGCCTCAGACTACCTGGCCTGATGACTCCTTGCTGTCCCCAGACCACCTGGTCATGCTGCTGCTCCAGTTTCAACTGTTCTGCCTACGGCTATGGAGCCCTGACCTGTTCACTGGACGTGCTACCTTGACTTGTTGTTTTGGACTCGCTCTCTACCGCACCTGCTGTCTCTGACTGATCGGCTATGAAAAGCCAACTGATATTTACTCCTGAGGTGCTGTCCTGTTGCACCCTCTACAACCACTGTGATTATTATCATCTGACCCTGCTGGTCATCTATGAACATCTTGGCCATGTTCTGTTATAATCTCCACCCGGCACCCGGAGTTTTTCCTAGCCACCGTGCTTCTACATCTGCATTGCTTGCTGTTTGGGGTTTTAGGCTGGGTTTCTGTACAGCATTTTGTGACATTGGACGATGTAAAAAGGGCTTTCTAAATAAATTTGATTTTCAAATAATAAATACAAAACTAGGGCCAGTGTCATCCAATAGAAGACTAACTCAATAAGAACAATGACGACAGTTCTCTCCAGTGATGGAGCATACCTGGCTCTGTGCAGTTCTTCGACTCGGTCTCATTGTCGTTGTCGGGTTCATGTCCCATGAGCCTCCTTCCCCAATGTTCGTGCTTCTCGTGTCCATTCTCCAGGATCATTCCATGGCCTGGAAGAACAAAACATATTATAAAAGGGAGGGTATCCTTGCTCATCAAAAACCATGTTACAAAGAAGCTGAGTAAACACTGAACCGAACATAACCAATGTATCTGTGAAAAAGATGCTCAAAATTCACTGAAGCATTCACAAATCATGTCAACCATCTTAAATGTATATCTTTAAGATGCTTAACTGATAGATTTGAAACTAAATGTATATGCATTTCTACCACACTTGATAATTAATCACATTGTTGGATGGAGTGGATTTAGTTCATTTCCCCCTTCCATTCAGGTTTGAATGTGTCAAAGGGTTTTAAATGGGATGAATACAAAATGAGAACTGTTTAATTCCTGATTGCTGGATGCAAATCACCCATACACACGGCCAACTTCCAACGCTTGTGGCTTTTGTTCAGTCATTTCTCAAAGGTTTTCCAGAGCTTTTGAATGACATTTTAATGAGCAAATAACCCAGATTTGCAGGCATTCAGTGTTTGACCCCAGTTAGATTATAGGCTCACTGATTTCAACCACCAACACAAAATGATTACAGTCCTACCCAAATGACTAAGTAACCTTTCCCTTTGGGTAATGACTTTTGGTTAAGTCTTTGGAAGAAGAGAACAGACCAACCAGACTTAAGCTTTGAGGTAAGACAATTAAGATGCGTTACAACGTCTGAATTCCATCGGAGATAAAAGCCTCAGGATGAATCCATGGAAATTGCAAGACAAAACAAGATGGGTTTTTTTAAGCCCCTTTCTCTTTGACCTAACTAATTTGCTGTCTTGAGTCAGAATACAAAGACGTTAACCAAGCAGAGGAGCAGCTACCTTTGACTGCATTATGCTGTGAGAGAGAGGGAAAGAAATGGAGGGGTAAATCATCCTGCAACTTGGTCCAATCAGCTGGCAAGGGAGACGGACCAAGGATGCCGATCAATCTCTGCCATGAGCAGCTCCCCTCCGCCTCCCTGCCCTGATGTCCCAGCCACCTCTCCATTCCATCGCATCAACATCACACACACACACACACACCTGTCAGACCGGGGCCCTGGCTCTGTAACCGCAGTCAGCCGTACTCTACCTTGTCCATCATGGAGACATACACCTCCTCCAATCAGACTGGAGGTGAGAGATGGAGACTCCCTCCTTGACAGAACAGAAGCATAACCCTTAAGTAGTCCATCACTCAATTCCCATCTATCTGGTCCATTCAGCTTGGCACTACATTAGTCCCAGACATAACCAACCCTGGAGTACTCCCATCCGAGTTAGAGAGGGGACAGAGACATAGTATGTCATGATGAATGCCTGGTTATTATTCTGATGGTGGTTCAAGAATGAGAGCAGCATGGAGTGCATTCAGATGAGTTCGGGGGGGGGGGGGGGGGGAAGAGTACAGGGGAGGTGAGGGATGAGTACAGGGGGGGGGTGAGGGGTTATATTGTTCTCTGATCAAACACCTGCCTCACCTCACAAAAGGTGACCATCAAGCATGTACCATGTCCCAACATGGTTGGCGTTCACACAGCATGCCCCCTCATCAAATAACCTCTTAATGGCCGACAACCACGGCACACGTCAGCAACCTTGAATAAATGCTAAATAAAGCCAAACCATTACTTTGGTCCCCAGACAGCCTTTTGGAGATGAGCTCATCTGCGTGATATCATTCCAGAATAATCGTTTAAGCCTTTTGTTGTTTGTAATGTAATTAATAAAAATTCCGATATATCCGTGAGCGCTGACATAAGCCTACACCACATTGTGTGCCGATTTATTTGTTTCTGAGTTCAAGGGTCAGAGTGATTGACATCAGATGGACATGTTCTGCTACTGGGTAGGAGGTGGAGGGTTAAAAGAATTGAGAACAAATCAGATTGTGCTCATTCCTTACCTACATGCCTACTGCAGGCAGAGAGGATGGCCTTCTATGCTGTCTCCCCTGTGTACGTTAATATTACTCTGAATGCAAATATGTCAGGTGAATAGATTCATTTTGAAATTGGAGGATTATGTGGTGTGTGCGCGCTCCAAGCTTATGGTGTCCATCCTAAACATGGCTGCCTAATCACATTAGGCTGATTTTGACAGCCATTGATAATTGATCTCAGGTGAAATCTCCATTCGTGTCAGAACAAGATGAAGACAGTCTGAGTGACAGCACTTATCAGTCATACATATGATGTTCTGTTCAAAAGCCAACTTACAGGAATACTTGTCTGTGTGATAAAACACACACATTAATTCCATTCATGTTTTGTTGTCACATACAGTGCATAGGTGCAGTGACATGTGTTGTTTTACAGGGTCAGTAGTACTACAGTGCCCCTGGAGCAAATCAGGGTTGCCTTGCTCAAATGCACATCTACCGATGTTTCACCTTGACAGCTCAGGTATACCTACATCATCCTAATTTGTGGGGAAATCTGATTCTGTGAGCCTGTAAATGTTCACACACACCTGAGGTGAGTCCTGCATGGGGGTACATGTCCTTTGGTTGTTGGGCATGTCACACACACAAACAAATCATGCATGGTAAGCCATCTGAAACTTAAGTTTACACAGAGCAGACCTCTGAGCAGCTGCGAATAATGTATTAGCCATCGAGAGAGAGAGAGACACAGAGAACTCCTCATGTTTAACCAATGTCCAAAACGAGTGTAATCTTCTACGGCCTCCGCGTAATCGTATCTCTCCAACTCCTTGCGGAACCAAGGAGCAAGATGCTGGAGAGTGATTAAGGTGATCCAGTGAGCAATGGTGTGTGAAGCCCCGGGCGAGACGCGATGATGCCAGCATTACCACAAGCCTACGCTCACTCGCTCCCTTTCTCTCAACCGCTGGGTGACTGATGATGCGCCGGGCACAGGCACATTTTGCCATAGGTTGTCAACGCTCAACCCAAAATGTCGACCAACACATAAGCAACTTCCAAATATTTGTAGGGTTCCATGATTCATCCGAGGTGATGTAGGCTGCTACATGCTTGTCAATGTGTTAGCCACCGTGGCCGCTTCTCTTAGAAACGTGTCGTTGCCTCTGCGCACACTGCGGCATATGGACAGACCGACGCATACTCGAAAACGAGGAAGAAAAATATATCAGTGTGGTTCCCTCACAATTAACAGGTACATGTGAATTATTTAATGACAGCGTGCGGAATGCCGAGACAAACATAAGCTAGGCTACAGCCACTGCGTCGACAATGAAACTAGATGCCGTTTCTCTCGACACTGGTATAAAGCAAACGTTACGCATTTTGCACTGAATAATTAAGAGTAATAACCCTGCACTATCGGTGGTTCCATCTTATCTCTCCATCGGTTTGATGCAGATAAATATATATGGAAATGCGGGGGGGGCGCACCATAAATTATTTGGACTGAATGTTCCGCTTGCATGTCCTTGAAAATGTATTTTTATGACCGTGGCGAAATACAATTCTCGGTAGACTATATAGTTAATGGCTAGCTGGTTAAAGGGTGCACCATTACACTGCAGAATTCTCAGCTGTTCCGCTTCGTCCTCCCTGCCCCGCGTTTATCAGCAGTTTCCACCGCTCACACTCACCTGTCTTTGTCAGAAGTGCTGACATGCTCCACGCCATGAAGAGGACACTGCAGAGAAAACACACTTGCACGAAAAGCATCTCTCTCCTCTTGCGAACTTTGAAAATCTTTGCGATTATGGTCTTTTTCGAGACGCTCTTGTTCTCGTCCTGGTCCATGGCTGCAGCTCCGCCAAACCGTGACTTTTCGTCCTTGCCTCACTGCAGACGGGAGAGACCGAAGGAATTGCCCGTTTTCGCAGCTTCACATAGAATAGGCTCGGGACGCGGTCCTCATTTGAAGTGCCCGGAGCGCAGATGGGAAGTGGTGGAGCGGACGGTTTGCATGTGCTGCCGAGACAAGGCTGTTCAGCTGTTTGATTGCTAGAACAGCGCGTGAAAATTCCGTGCCTGCACAACAGGTAATGAATGACACAGGGCTGGCAATTCCGATGGTCTCCAATCAATTCAGCATTCCCTCGCAAATCCCAGATTCTGCCCTTTAAATTTTAGCAAATAAACTTCCATTTCATTTGAAACGAATATCACTGGTTGCCTTCAAATTAGCACAAAATCTACTACTGAATATCAATTTAAATCATCCTCTTCAATGAAACGATTAAACTGGATGTGGCTGCAGAACTAGGCTACACGCACCAACTGCGTTCTGCCGCCGCATATTAATTGCAACCAATCTGATTTCATCAAGGTTCGCCTAATTGTTACATTCGTGAAGCAAAGTCATGTCACCTCGGTATGGCACCTCCCCTTAACTTCCTAGTGCAGAAGAATAGACCCGCAGATGATGAAACAATCATTAACTCCGTCGTTCCAGGTGTAGTCTTCTTGTACAGTTTTTGGTTGTTATGATAACACTTCGCCAGATTCTGCCAACTGCAACTTTTCCGAGGGTGTCATGCGCAGACACGTGATAGTGTGCAACAATAGATCATTCTCTCGTAGAGAGCTCGGTTACAACTGAACTGAAAACAACTGGACCATCATGACAGCCGGGTATCGATCACTCTGAACGACAACGCCTCTTATTTGACCACACATTATTCGCAGGTTGCCGCTGAGGCAAAATAGGCTTGGATCAGTGCGGCTGAGGTGAGGCAAGCCATATCATGCTACGGAAGAGATACCCCAGACCCTTAGAGTGCTGCAGTATTGGAGAAACGCAATCTAATATCTGTCTGCATCCTTCCTGAGCATACTCCCTTTAAAAACTGACTGACCCTGCTTACTGGGATATTCACAGTTTGATATACCTGTATGAAATTGAGGTGAAAGATCCCATAGCTCCGAGGTACCAATATACCTGGTTGTGCCCTCACCTTGAGTTATATTCTCACAATCCCCAAATTTGGTCTAGACTTTGGGGCTTATACATGGCTCTATCCTGCTGAGCAAGAATGCATGCAAATCAGAATGCACAATTGAGTGCCTGGAGGAAAACGTTAACACTGACATTTCAATAGGCTTAATAATAGTGTCAAGTAGCCTATTTCATACAGTGTTGTGTATATAGTTCTATGCCAGTGAAGTATGACGAATAAAAAGTATGGTTAGCTGCTTTAGCTATTGTGACGATTGAGGTAAGGACAAGTCATTATCAGGTATCTATCGATGGATGTGTTATCACCTTATGCTCACCTTGTGCGAGAGGTGGCCCTAGTGCACCTACTTCCCATGTAAATATATGGAGGTGTCAATATGTGTGACATTTAATAATTTGAAGAAAGTCTATATAAAGGGTTGTGTGTGTCTGTGGCTCTACTTCCTTGCACCTATGTGTGTGTCAACGGGTACACAGTGGTGTCACTGTGACTGCTGCATGGGCCCTCAGCTCTGCTGCTTGTTTCGCTCTGTGGGGCCGCATCTCCAGATCTCCACTGCAGCAGTCGTGTGCAGAGGCCACCCCCATTAACCAGTCTATTAACCAGTTATATTTATAGACTTCTCCTGCAATAATTAACTCCATTCCCATTGTTGAACTTTGAATAGCTTGCCTTGTTCAATTAAATGTGGATGACTTTCCCACTAATGAAGTATGACATACTTGAGTGCCACCAATGTAGCCCACCGTTACAAATCAAACACACACCTGTTTCCTAACAATAGACCGCTGTAGACCGTAGCCCTGAGAAGGTGCTGTGGGCCAGAGATTGCTCCAAACCCCTCAGGTCACCTTAACTGACAAGATAACATGCAGGAGAGGAGATGCCAACGCACCAATCTGCAGGGTGCAGGTTGATAAGTCAGTAAGCAGCCTGTCAAAAAGCAGCCTGCACCAGAGACCCTTGGTTCGCGCCCAGGCTCTGTCGTAACCGGCCGCGACTGGGAGGTCCGTGGGGCGACGCACAATTGGCCTAGCGTCGTCCGGGTTAGGGAGGGTTTGGCTGGTAGGGATATCCTTGTCTCATCGCGCACCAGCGACTCCTGTGGCGGGCCGGGCGCAGTGCGCGCTAACCAAGGTTGCCAGGTGCACTGTGTTTCCTCCGACACATTGGATGTGCGCTGTGTTAAGAAGCAGTGCAGCTTGGTTGGGTTGTGTATCGGAGGACGCATGATCTTCAACCTTCGTCTCTCCCGAGCCCGTACGGGAGTTGTAGCGATGAGACAAGTAGCTACTAACAATTGGATACCACGAAATTGGGGAGAAAAAGGGGTAAAAAAATAAAAAAATAAAAGCAGCCTGCCAAAAAAAACTGCCTTTCGGAAAACCAGCCTGTTTGAAACTAGCCTGTCAGAAAACCAGCCTGTTAGAAAACAGCCTGTCAGAAAAACAGCCTGTTAGAAACCAGCCTGTCAGAAAATCAGCCTGTTAGAAACCAGCCTGTCAGAAAATCAGCCTGCCAGAAAACCAGCCTGTCAGGAATCAGCCTGTCAGAAAACCAGCCTGTCAGGAATCAGCCTGTCAGAAAACCAGCCTGTTAGAAACCAGCCTGTCAGAAAACCAGCCTGTCAGAAATCAGCCTGTCAGAAAACCAGCCTGTTAGAAATCAGCCTGTCAGAAAACCAGCCTGTCAGAAAATCAGCCAGTCATCTTCCGCCGGGCCCGCCCACTTAGCAAAAAACAGCAAAACACCAAGGAGGATATAGAGGTCAGGGCACTTGCCTCATAATCTCCAGTGGACCTGCATTATGTCAGGACAGGTCACCAGTTTGTTAAAAACGACCTCCATACCTCACTCACTGTGCAGTTAGGGATGTACTGCAGTACCATTGATACTTTCTGAGGGGCCTGTGTCTGTGTGTCAGCTGGTCGTGTGGATAGAAGGCGTCTTTGTCATTAGGGAGGGCTTTTTAATCTGGCCCCAGGTCTTGTCTTCATCCTGTAGGCTGCGGCTTGGGTCCCCAGCCACACACACACACAACATGTGTGACACGCCCCGCGCCCATGCCAAAGGATTAGTCCCCCAGGCCGCGGCCCACACGGAAGGCAGGCAATCGGGGAGCCTTGCCAGGGCCTGCTTACAGGGTTTTATCCACTGTTCTACACTCCCTGGTCATTTCAAAGCTATACACACATTGCCTGCCTGCCTGCTCCCTCCTGCTCCTTCTGTGGGAGCCATCGCAGTGCCACAGACCTGCAGCAGAGAAACACAGAGAGAGAGAGAGAGAGAGAGAGAGAGAGAGAGAGCAGTGTGCGTATGTGCGTGCGTGTACGTGGACTGCTGTGGCCAAACAACTTACGATGCAAAAGCAAAAAAAGCACTAATCTCATTGGAGGAAAGGTTTTTAATAGACGAGCAGGCTGTCAGAGTAAACAATCAGTCTAGTGTGGTTGCCTGTTGCTGGGAATAAATGGCAAGCCATGTGTCATGTTCTTCTCCAACGAAGACAAGTGTCGAGGGCTTTAACAATGGACCGTGTGACACATAACAATTGGTGTGTTCAACCTAGCGACAGTTTCTCCCGCTGTGTCCATCAGCATTGGGGTGATTCATGCCCCGCTATTCACAATTCAAATGAGCAATGTCTGCATCTCTGCATTGTCATGCTACATAACTTGCTTGTATTCTAAAATTGTTAGCAGGCATTATGTAAGTGGGGTGGGGGGTGGGGGGGGGGGGACAATTGAATGGGTTCAGATGTGCAGTTGCTAGGCTGAGCTGGGATATTCAATCAGTTGCTAGGCTGAGCTGGGATATCCAATCAGTTGCTAGGCTGAGCTGGGATATCCAATCAGTTGCTAGGCTGAGCTGGGATATCCAATCAGTTGCTAGGCTGAGCTGGGATATCCAATCAGTTGCTAGGCTGAGCTGGGATATCCAATCAGTTGCTAGGCTGAGCTGGGATATCCAATCAGTTGCTAGGCTGAGCTGGGATTTCCAATCAGTTGCTAGGCTGAGCTGGTATATCCAATCAATTGCTAGGCTGATCTGAGATATCCAATCAGTTGCTGGGCTGAGCTGGGATATCCAATCAGTTGCTAGGCTGATCTGAGATATCCAATCAGTTGCTAGGCTGAGCTGGGATATCCAATCAGTTGCTAGGCTGAGCTGGGATATCCAATACTATACATGAGAGTGGCAGATTCACCAGTAACACGCAGAAAGCTGAGCGAGCATACATGTCCATCTCTAGAGGACAGGAGAGGTGGGAAGAGGAGAGGATGAGGGAGGAGAGGAGGCCTGGGTGACAGTGGGAGCTGCAGGAGGAAGTCTGACACCTTGCATTAATGCCCTGCTGGCATTGTAACCAATGTTTAGCTAATTGTTCAGGAGCTGGTGGAGGAGAGAGGGAGGGGAGTCCGAGGGACGCTAATCCGCTAGTCTCCGGTTCTGTATTAATAGCACAATGCAACGCAGAAGCTAGGACTGACCTTTTTTACTGATGGTTTCCCATGTGCTAACGTTCCCCCAACTTTCCCCACCTGAACGGATGCCACAAATAGCACAGTACAGCATTGTGTACAAGGAGAGTCCCTGGGGAAGCTCAAAATTTACTCCTCGCAAAAACCTTAGTTAGCTGCAGGAAAAATAAAATATTCATCCTCGAGGTGGAGTGTTGGTTCTGTGGCAGCACTGCAGGTGTGTTTGTATGCCTGGTCGGGTGGGAAGAGTAAACATCAGGGAGAGAGAAGCTGCAGAGAGCCTAATAACATATGCATTCTGGAGCCAACAGTCATCTCCACTATGACTGACTGACGTCATCTCCACTATAACTGACTGACTGATGTCATCTCCACTATAACTGATGTCATCTCCACTATAACTGACTGACTGATGTCATCTCCACTATAACTGATGTCATCTCCACTATAACTGATGTCATCTCCACTATAACTGATGTCATCTCCACTATAAATGACTGACTGATGTCGTCTCCACTATAACTGATGTCATCTCCACTATGACTGACTGACTGATGTCATCTCCACTATAACTTACTGACTGACTGATGTCATCTCCACTATAACTTACTGACTGACTGATGTCATCTCCACTATGACTGACTGACTGACTGATGTCATCTCCACTATGACTGGCTGACTGACTGACTGATGTCATCTTCACTATAACTTACTGACTGACTGATGTCATCTCCACGATGACTGACTGACTTGACTGACTGATGTCATCTCCACTATGACTTAATGACTGACTGACTGATGTCATCTCCACTATGACTTAATGACTGACTGACTGATGTCATCTCCAATATGACTGACTGACGGATGTCATCTCCACTATGACTGACTGACTGACTGACTGATGTCATCTCCACTATGACTTAATGACTGACTGACTGATGTCATCTCCAATATGACTGAATGACTGATGTCATCTCCACTATGACTGACTGACTGATGTCATCTCCAATATGACTGATTGACTGATGTCATCTCCAATATGACTGACTGACTAATGTCATCTCCAATATGACTTACTGACTGACGGATGTCATCTCCACTATGACTGACTGACGGATGTCATCTCCACTATGACTGACTGACTGATGTCATCTCCATGATGACCGACTGACTTGACTGACTGATGTCATCTCCACTATGACTGACTGACTGATGTCATCTCCACTATGACTTACTGACTGATGTCATCTCCAATATGACTTACTGACTGACTGATGTCATCTCCAATATGACTGACTTGACTGACTGATGTCATCTCCACTATGACTGACTGACTGATGTCATCTCCACTATGACTGACTGACTGATGTCATCTCCACTATGACTTACTGACTGACTGACTGATGTCATCTCCACTATAACTTACTGACTGACTGATGTTATCTTCACCTTGACTGACTGATGTCATCTCTACTATGACTGACTGTCTGATGTAATCTCCACTATGACTGACTGACTGATGTCATCTCCACTATGACTGACTGACTGATGTCATCTCCACTATGACTGACTGACTGACTGATGTCATCTCCACTATGACTGACTGACTAATGTCATCTCCACTAAGACTGACTGACTGATGTCATCTCCACTATGACTGACTGACTGATGTCATCTCCAATATGACTGACTGACTGACTAATGTCATCTCCAATATGACTTACTGACTGACGGATGTCATCTCCACTATGACTGACTGACGGATGTCATCTACACTATGACTGACTGACTGATGTCATCTCCATGATGACCGACTGACTTGACTGACTGATGTCATCTCCACTATGACTGACTGACTGATGTCATCTCCACTATGACTTACTGACTGACTGACTGATGTCATCTCCAATATGACTTACTGACTGACTGATGTCATCTCCAATATGACTGACTTGACTGACTGATGTCATCTCCACTATGACTGACTGACTGATGTCATCTCCACTATGACTGACTGACTGATGTCATCTCCACTATGACTTACTGACTAATGTCATCTCCACTAAGACTGACTGACTGATGTCATCTCCACTATGACTGACTGACTGATGTCATCTCCACTATTACTTACTGACTGATGTCATCTCCACTATAACTTACTGACTGACTAATTTCATCTCCACTATGATTGACTGACTGATGTCACCTCCACTAAGACTGACTGACTGATGTCATCTCCACTATGACTGACTGACTGATGTCATCTCCACTATGACTTACTGACTGACTGTCATCTCCACTATGACTGACTGACTGACTGATGTCATCTCCACTATAATTTACTGACAGACTAATTTCATCTCCACTATGACTGACTGACTGATGTCATCTCCACTATGACTGACTGACTGACTGACTGCCTGATGTCATCTCCACTATGACTGACTGACTGACTGATGTCATCTCCACTATGACTGACTGACTGACTGATGTCATCTCCACTATAACTTACTGACTGACTGACTGACTGATGTCATCTCCACTATGACTGACTGACTTACTGATGTCATCTCCACTATGACTGACTGACTGTCATCTCCACGATGACTGACTGACTGACTGATGTCATCTCCACTAAGACTGACTGATGTCATCTCCACTATGACTGACAGACTGATGTCATCTCCACTATGATTGACTGACTGATGTCATCTCCACTATGAGTGACTTACTGATGTCATCTCCACTATGGGTGACTGACTGATGTCATCTCCACTATGACTGACTGACTGACTGACTGATGTCATCTTCACTATGACTGACTGACTGATGTCATCTCCACTATAACTTACTGACTGATGTCATCTCCACTATAACTTACTGACTGATGTCATCTCCACTATGACTGACTGACTGACTGATGTCATCACCACTATGACTGACTGACTGACTGATGTCATCTCCACTATGACTGACTGACTGATGTCATCTCCACAATGACTGACTGACTGACTGACGTCATCTCCATTTTGACTGACTGTCATCTCCACTATGACTGACTGACTGACTGACTGTCATCTCCATAATGACTGACTGACTGATGTCATCTCCACTATGACTGACTGACTGACTGATGTCATCTCCACTATAACTTACTGACTGACTGACTGCCTGATGTCATCTCCACTATGACTGACTGACTGACTGATGTCATCTCCACTATGACTGACTGACTGATGTCATCTCCACTATAACTTACTGACTGACTGACTGACTGATGTCATCTCCACTATGACTGACTGACTTACTGATGTCATCTCCACTATGACTGACTTACTGTCATCTCCACGATGACTGACTGACTGACTGATGTCATCTCCACTAAGACTGACTGATGTCATCTCCACTATGACTGACAGACTGATGTCATCTCCACTATGAGTGACTGACTGATGTCATCTCCACTATGAGTGACTTACTGATGTCATCTCCACTATGAGTGACTGACTGATGTCATCTCCACTATGACTGACTGACTGACTGATGTCATCTTCACTATGACTGACTGACTGATGTCATCTCCACTATAACTTACTGACTGATGTCATCTCCACTATAACTTACTGACTGATGTCATCTCCACTATGACTGACTGACTGACTGATGTCATCACCACTATGACTGACTGACTGACTGATGTCATCTCCACTATGACTGACTGACGTCATCTCCACAATGACTGACTGACTGACTGACTGATGTCATCTCCATTATGACTGACTGACTGTCATCTCCACTATGACTGACTGACTGACTGACTGTCATCTCCATAATGACTGACTGACTGATGTCATCTCCACTATGACTGACTGACTGATGTCATCACCACTATGACTGACTGACTGATGTCATCTCCTCTATGACTGACTGACGGACTGATGTCATCTCCACTATAACTCACTGACTGACTGTCTGATGTCATCTCCACAATGACTGACTGACTGAATGATGTCATCTCCACTATAACTCACTGACTGACTGTCTGATGTCATCTCCACGATGACTGACTGACTGACTGATGTCATCTCCACTAAGACTGACTGACTAATGTCATCTCGACTAAGACTGACTGACTGATGTCATCTCCACTATAACTTACCGACTGATGTCATCTCCACTATAACTTACTGACTGATGTCATCTCCACTATGACTGACTGACTGACTGATGTCATCTCCACAATGACTGACTGACTGACTGATGTCATCTCCATTATGACTGACTGACTGATGTCATCTCCACTATGACTGACTGACTGACTGATGTCATCTCCACGATGACTGACTGACTGATTGATGTCATCTCCACTATGACTGACTGACTGATGTCATCTCCACTATGACTGACTGACTGACTGATGTCATCTTCACTATGACTGACTGACTGATGTCATCTCCACTATAACTTACTGACTGATGTCATCTCCACTATAACTTACTGACTGATGTCATCTCCACTATGACTGACTGACTGACTGATGTCATCACCACTATGACTGACTGACTGACTGATGTCATCTCCACTATGACTGACTGACTGATGTCATCTCCACAATGACTGACTGACTGACTGACGTCATCTCCATTATGACTGACTGACTGTCATCTCCACTATGACTGACTGACTGACTGACTGTCATCTCCATAATGACTGACTGACTGATGTCATCTCCACTATGACTGACTGACTGACTGATGTCATCTCCACTATAACTTACTGACTGACTGACTGCCTGATGTCATCTCCACTATGACTGACTGACTGACTGATGTCATCTCCACTATGACTGACTGACTGACTGATGTCATCTCCACTATAACTTACTGACTGACTGACTGACTGATGTCATCTCCACTATGACTGACTGACTTACTGATGTCATCTCCACTATGACTGACTTACTGTCATCTCCACGATGACTGACTGACTGACTGATGTCATCTCCACTAAGACTGACTGATGTCATCTCCACTATGACTGACAGACTGATGTCATCTCCACTATGAGTGACTGACTGATGTCATCTCCACTATGAGTGACTTACTGATGTCATCTCCACTATGAGTGACTGACTGATGTCATCTCCACTATGACTGACTGACTGACTGATGTCATCTTCACTATGACTGACTGACTGATGTCATCTCCACTATAACTTACTGACTGATGTCATCTCCACTATAACTTACTGACTGATGTCATCTCCACTATGACTGACTGACTGACTGATGTCATCACCACTATGACTGACTGACTGACTGATGTCATCTCCACTATGACTGACTGACGTCATCTCCACAATGACTGACTGACTGACTGACTGATGTCATCTCCATTATGACTGACTGACTGTCATCTCCACTATGACTGACTGACTGACTGTCATCTCCATAATGACTGACTGACTGATGTCATCTCCACTATGACTGACTGACTGATGTCATCACCACTATGACTGACTGACTGATGTCATCTCCTCTATGACTGACTGACGGACTGATGTCATCTCCACTATAACTCACTGACTGACTGTCTGATGTCATCTCCACAATGACTGACTGACTGAATGATGTCATCTCCACTATAACTCACTGACTGACTGTCTGATGTCATCTCCACGATGACTGACTGACTGACTGATGTCATCTCCACTAAGACTGACTGACTAATGTCATCTCGACTAAGACTGACTGACTGATGTCATCTCCACTATAACTTACCGACTGATGTCATCTCCACTATAACTTACTGACTGATGTCATCTCCACTATGACTGACTGACTGACTGATGTCATCTCCACAATGACTGACTGACTGACTGATGTCATCTCCATTATGACTGACTGACTGATGTCATCTCCACTATGACTGACTGACTGACTGATGTCATCTCCACGATGACTGACTGACTGATTGATGTCATCTCCACTATGACTGACTGACTGATGTCATCTCCACTATGACTGACTGACTGACTGATGTCATCTCCACTATGACTGACTGACTGATGTCATCTCCATTATGACTGTTTGACTGATGTCATCTCCACTATGACTGACTGACTGATGTCATCTCCACTATGAGTGACTTACTGATGTCATCTCCACTATGAGTGACTGACTGATGTCATCTCCACTATGACTGACTGACTGACTGATGTCATCTTCACTATGACTGACTGACTGATGTCATCTCCACTATAACTTACTGACTGATGTCATCTCCACTATAACTTACTGACTGATGTCATCTCCACTATGACTGACTGACTGACTGATGTCATCACCACTATGACTGACTGACTGACTGATGTCATCTCCACTATGACTGACTGACGTCATCTCCACAATGACTGACTGACTGACTGACTGATGTCATCTCCATTATGACTGACTGACTGTCATCTCCACTATGACTGACTGACTGACTGTCATCTCCATAATGACTGAATGACTGATGTCATCTCCACGATGACTGACTGACTGATTGATGTCATCTCCACTATGACTGACTGACTTACTGTCATCTCCACGATGACTGACTGACTGACTGATGTCATCTCCACTAAGACTGACTGATGTCATCTCCACTATGACTGACAGACTGATGTCATCTCCACTATGAGTGACTGACTGATGTCATCTCCACTATGAGTGACTTACTGATGTCATCTCCACTATGAGTGACTGACTGATGTCATCTCCACTATGACTGACTGACTGACTGATGTCATCTTCACTATGACTGACTGACTGACTGATGTCATCTCCACTATAACTTACTGACTGATGTCATCTCCACTATAACTTACTGACTGATGTCATCTCCACTATGACTGACTGACTGACTGATGTCATCACCACTATGACTGACTGACTGACTGATGTCATCTCCACTATGACTGACTGACGTCATCTCCACAATGACTGACTGACTGACTGACTGATGTCATCTCCATTATGACTGACTGACTGTCATCTCCACTATGACTGACTGACTGACTGTCATCTCCATAATGACTGACTGACTGATGTCATCTCCACTATGACTGACTGACTGATGTCATCACCACTATGACTGACTGACTGATGTCATCTCCTCTATGACTGACTGACGGACTGATGTCATCTCCACTATAACTCACTGACTGACTGTCTGATGTCATCTCCACAATGACTGACTGACTGAATGATGTCATCTCCACTATAACTCACTGACTGACTGTCTGATGTCATCTCCACGATGACTGACTGACTGACTGATGTCATCTCCACTAAGACTGACTGACTAATGTCATCTCGACTAAGACTGACTGACTGATGTCATCTCCACTATAACTTACCGACTGATGTCATCTCCACTATAACTTACTGACTGATGTCATCTCCACTATGACTGACTGACTGACTGATGTCATCTCCACAATGACTGACTGACTGACTGATGTCATCTCCATTATGACTGACTGACTGATGTCATCTCCACTATGACTGACTGACTGACTGATGTCATCTCCATGATGACTGACTGACTGATTGATGTCATCTCCACTATGACTGACTGACTGATGTCATCTCCACTATGACTGACTGACTGACTGATGTCATCTCCACTATGACTGACTGACTGATGTCATCTCCATTATGACTGTTTGACTGATGTCATCTCCACTATGACTGACTGACTGACTGATGTCATCTCCACTATGACTGACTGACTGACTGATGTCATCTCCACTATGACTGACTGACTGATGTCATCTCCACTATGACTGACTGACTGACTGATGTCATCTCCACTATGACTGACTGACTGATGTCATCTCCATTATGACTGTTTGACTGATGTCATCTCCACTATGACTGACTGACTGATGTCATCTCCACTATGACTGACTTACTGACTGATGTCATCTCCACTATGACTGACTGACTGACTGATGTCATCTCCATTATGACTGACTGACTGATGTCATCTCCACTATGACTGACTGACTGACTGACGTCATCTCCATAACAAGTGGACACAATCATCCGCCGAGTGTTACCTCTGATACAGACAGGCACGGCAAACACAATTTTCCCAGAAGAGATTTATCTCTTTCCAAATACAAGTAGATATTTTCTGCTGGCTGCTGCCATGACATATTGGCAAACATCACCTGTTCCACTACGAAGAATATCCTTGAAATGGACGGAAAAGACAAGCAGTGTATAATTCCCTGATTTCCGGTGCTTATCTATGGCTGGAACTTAACAACCGATGGCGTAGAATGTGGATTCATCTTGACTTTAGACACATTTTGAGTTCTGAAAATATCTGACCAGCTTTTATTTCGGAGTGAAGTGTCCCTTTAAACTCTGGTCTACTTCCTGACCTGCCCACATTCTGTCTAGTGAAAGCACTCATTCTTCATACCACTGCAGCACTTTACAGTCCTTACAAAATGTCACCTTGGTGCTCCAGGCCCAATGACACTCCAGTCATTTTGCTGTTTCAAATGATCTTATTCATTTGGACAAAAGCCCTAGCAGTACTTGACCAGATTGAATTACGTAATTTTTTTACTGTAAAATGGGGCAATATTTCCAAGGTTTCTCATTCATGTTCCGTCCGTAGTTCAGACGATGGGGCTATCTCGGCAAGGGCACGGGCCATTTGTAATGAGCCTCACATAAATAACTTCATTATTCTTCTGACTGCCGAGCAGCAAGGAAGGCAGGCAAAGGAAAGAGCAACCTTTTCCCCTTGCAAAGCACTGCACATAATCCCATTGAGACAGACCACAAAGGTCATTCCTGCAGTCCACCAAGCCCATTTATTCTGGGAAGATAACATCAGAGTTGCAGAGGCAGGATCCAAAATATGATGTAGCTTGACTGGGAAACTGATTCGACAAAGGAGGGAGTGGAGAGGTTCCCTGAGGTAGGACCACTCTATAAGGGCTGGGGTGATGCAATAAAGCCAACGAGCCGCAAGGCTTTTTTTAATACGACTTCATCAGTCGCTGCCAACTAGGCTTGATACCTGCCTGGTGTGGTAATCGAGCAGTTGGAGCGTTGGGCTAGTAACCAAAAGGTTGCTGGTTCAAATACCTGGGCCGACAAGGTCAAAGCTCCAGGGATGCTGTACTAATATGGCTGACCCTGTAAAACAACACATTTCACTGTACCTATCTGGTGTATGTGACAATATAACAAAAATGATGGTAAAGGCTGGCATTGTGTTTTACTATACGTTTGTGTCTCGAGTTTGTAAAGAATAGTTGCACTAAAGTCCTCATTAGTTTGAAGCATCCCACTGGGTACAGATGTCAGTTCAACGTCTAGTTTTCATTTTCATTTAGTTGAGTTGTCAAGTCATGTGAATTCAATGTGAAATCAAGAAAACATTTTCCCACATTGATTAAATGTCATCGCGTAGATTCTTGGAGGGTTGAAATTACGTGGAAACCAGTTTTTGCCCAGTGGGAAAGCCCATTCACGACTTATTGCACATAAACTCAGCAAAAAAAGAAATGTCAACAGTGTTTATTTTCAGCAAACTTAACATATGTAAATATTTGTATGAACATAAGATTCAACAACTGAGACATAAACTGAACAAGTTCCACAGACATGTGACTAACAGAAATGGAATAAAAAAAAAAAAAGTAACAGTCAGTATCTGGTGTGGCCACCAGCTGCATTAAGTACTGCAGTGCATCTCCTCCTCATGGACTGCACCAGATTTGCCAGTTCTTGCTGTGCGATGTTACCCCACTCTTCTACCAAGGCAGACGTGCTCAATAGGATTGAGATCCAGGCTCTTCGCTGGCCATGGCAGAACAATTCCTATCTTGCAGGAAATCGTTGAGATTGCCTGCAATGACAACAAGCTCAGTCCGATGATGCTGTGAAACACTGCCCCAGACCATGACGGACCCTCCATCTCCAAATCGATCCCGCTCCAGAGTACAGGCCTCGGTGTAAAGCTCATTCCTTTGACGATAAACGCGAATCCGACCACCCCTGGTGAAACAAAACTGCAACTCGTCAGTGAACAGCACTGCCATCCTGTACCTGTCCCGCAGGTGTGATGTGATGTTCGGATGTGATGTTCGGATCTACCGATCCTGTGCAGGTGTTGTTACACGTGGTCTGCCACTGCGGGGATGATCAGCTGTCCATCCTGTCTCCCTGTCTCCCTGTAGCACTTAGGCGTCTCACAGTACGGACATTGTAATTTATTGCCCTGGCCACATCTGCAGTCCTCATGCCTCCTTGCAGCATGCCTAAGGCACATTCATGCAGATGAGCAGGGACCCTGGGCATCTTTCTTTTGGTGTTTTTCAGTCAGTAGAAAGGCCTCTTTAGTGTCCTAAGTTTTCATAACTGTGACCTTAATTACCTACCCTCTGTAAGCTGTTAGTGTCTTAACGACCGCTCCACAGGTGCATGTTCATTAATTGTTTATGGTTCATTGAACAAGCATGGGAAACAGTGTTTAAACCCTTTACAATGAAGATCTGTGAAGTTATTTAGATTTTTATGAATGATCTTTTTAAGACAGGGTCCTGAAAAAGGGATGTTTAATTTTTTTGCTGAGTTTATATATTTGTCTAAAATATACAACTGTGAAATCTATCCAAATGCTATTGATTTTCCATTCTGCCTTCGTCATGTACAGATTGTTCAAAACATTCAGAATGAAAAAACGTTTTTTTCAGTTCAGCCACATCCACCTACTTTACAATCTTGCTTAGGGTTGTTTTATTTGTTTGTTTTTTTCCTGTTCGTCTGCTTTACAACAGTCCAAAGATGAGTGGTAAATTATTTAAAATGATGCCACTGTGGCAGACCATGTATATGATGGCCTTACGTGACAAAGCACAAAATCATCTGACAGCACAACACATTTTTATCACACCATTCTCTACCTGCAAAAATTCTCTCCATAATTTCAAACATCGGCCATGCGGGCTGATTCATACCCGTAAAGTTCCACATTTACCAAGGGGGTTAAACATGGGAAATCATTTTGAATGTTTTTTTTAAAGGTGAATTCAAAGATTTTTCATTGGTATGTTCCCAGAGTGACTTTTTACATTTCCACCCCTGGCTGTAGCCTACTACTGTGTACAGGTTTGCTGTATATCTGGACAGCTTTCAAATTAACACTGGTATTGTCCCAAGTGACACCATATTCCCTACATAGTGCACTACTTTTAAACACTGTCAGAATACCAAATGACACACCATACCTACATAGTATATTACTTTTGATCAGAGCCCAGAGGGCCCTGGTTAAAAGTAGTGTACTATATAGGGAATAGGGTGCCGTTTGAGATGTACACTGAACCCTTTCAGCCCTACTCCTCTCATCACCAGCAGCTATTTTCACAGCATTGTCAGGCATGTCAAATCAGATAGTGCTCTTTCCCACTGACGCAAGCTGATTAGGATGAGCCGGAGAGCCAGGTCTCATTCTGCTGACTCTAGCTGTAACTACATGACAGTGGGAGCTAGCGCTAGCTGTTTGCTACGGGCTGAAACTGCCCTCATCCAGCTAGCATCACTTCAGGTAACGCACACCAACTGTTCCAGTTGGTTTTGAATTGGAAAATATTCTGCCCTGTCTTTTTGCCAAGAAAAACTATCTTTCATGATTTAGGCTAGGGTAATATCCAGGCAGTCACACATGCACAAACGATCAGCTGTATCTCATCCATAGCTCCATCATCTCTATTACCCTTTGTCCTCCATCCACAAATGCACACTAACAACAAAAAGCACCATTGTCTTATCACAAAGGCAACGTGGCAGCTGCCTGTATGATTGGCCCCTGGGATAATCTGGCAGTGAGCCGCCTGCCTTTGTGGATGGATTTGTGCTCACAGAGATCGCCTACCTTGCATTGTAGGCCGGTGTGAGGAGCAGATTGCGTAAGAGGATCACCACAGTAACTGTGTAATTCAGAGGATGCTCAGCCCATTGCATCCTCTGCTACCCTAGCCATGCAGCCCCAAGCCAGCCCCTCCATGTTTGTTTTACTAGTGAGTGTGCATGACTGGCTCCCCTGCTGAAGACCATTACCACAGGAAGACGCTGGCACGGGAGGATTACCCAGCCCCATGGAGTCGAGGGGGAATTAGAGATCTAGAGACAGAGGGAGAGAGAATGGGGGGGTGGGGGGGGGGAGAAGCAGATCCCTCCTCCTCATACCCGTATGCAGGAAACCAGGGATGTTTCACACCCACATTAAACTGTTCATACCTTTCTGGAGCCCAGTCAATGAAAGCTGGAATGGACATTGTGGGATTTTGCTTTGTGTGTCTGTGACATATGTTATGTTTAGAACATTCTGTTTCCTAGAAAACCACTCCTCTTTCACATTATTCCATTGATGTCACTGGCAGCATTACGTGGTCAGCCTTGTGGGGGGAGGGAGGGTGAGAGAGAGGATTTTCACTCTGGTCCTCCCACCCCATGGTGCTCGGGAATCAGGAACACAACAACGACTTGACTAATTTAACCTGATCTCAGGATAGATTATAAGGGAACTTGTTGAGTGCGGGAGAAAGGGCCTTCGTCCCAAATGGCAGCCTATTTCTGACTTTTACAAGGGCCCATAGTGCTCTGGTCAAACGTAGTGCACTATATAGGAAATAGGGCACCATTTGGGAAACACTCAGGGGGCAAAACCCACAGGTCTCCTCCCTGGCTCCAGGGGACAGAGTGGGGCCTTAGTGGACCGAGGTGGCAGAGCGACTCATGATGTCCCATGGCCACGCTAGGCAGGCTTAGCTACTCGTTACATTAAAACAGGGGCTTCTGTGACAGAGTCAGCATTATGAAAGCTAAGAGGATTACGCTGATGGACATTTCTGGCGTTCTCGCCGTCAATTATCAAAATGAAAAGCAGTGACTGGGCAGGCCTGGCATGCCCTGCGGCACAGAGGAGCCTCTATCTCTCGGTCTGTCTGTCTGTCTTGTTTTCTATGTTTATCTCTATCCCATTCTCTCAGTCACAGAAGGGGTTACTGACGTTCACAAGTTTTTGTGTGTGTGTGCCTGTGCCATGGATTATAAAAAAGGGCATTTAAATTTTAATGTTTCTAAAGTGCAAAACTGTATGTTACGTAACTGTACTGTATAAAACTGTCCTAGTCGCACGTCAGTGGGCCAGCCATCTATGCTGCTCATGCCTATAACTCCCTCCATCCATGATCCCTCTCTCGGCCCACCCTGACTAGTGTTTGTGGCCCACCGTCCTCTGACTGGCCGCGGGGTCATGCGTGGGGCGTTCTACTAGCAGACATGGACGTTGATGTGACGTCATTGGAGTGTGTATAGTGTGTGAGGTAGGGTGGTGCTTTGTTGTGGTGGGTAGAGCCACGCCAGTGACCACGTGGTAGGAAGGCTTGGGCCCACCCTGGGGATTAGCACAACGCTGCCTGTGAACGTAATCAGCCGATACGATGTGCCCCCACTGCTGCAGCAGCAGACATCAGCCAATGACGAGCCACGACCGAGCAGGAAACATGTTAGTCACAACACGACACCCTCACACGGTTGTGTCTGAAATGGCACCCTCCTCCCTTTATAGTGCACTAATTTTCAGCATAGGGCTAAAAGAAGTGCACTTTAAAGGAATTAGGGTGCCCTTTAGGCCTACTGTGCACACACACACTCACAACCGATACAATGGGTAATTCAAACTACACAGGGATAACAACATTGACCCTATATATGTGGATTACAAAAATTAACACAAACCAGCGAGCCATTTTAAAATCCATTTTTACTTTTCTCGGTCTCATAATAAACCTGATTTCAGTTACCTGAAATACAGGCATGAGAGAATGGACTATTCTAGCGTGTTATGTACATGACAGTGCATTATGCTAATTTACCAAGATATTACTGCAGGGACAATGTCATCTCTAACCCTGGAATTGCTGCTGTGTGAACACACTTGATAAAGGGAATCTGAGGCAGACAGAATGGATGAAACATAGCTCCATCTGGTGGTGTCATACTGTAACTGCAGCAGTACCATTTAGTAAAGCCCCTGTATTGGTACTTGCTTACATACAGGCAATTTCATTTCAATTCCATTTAATCAACTCAGGAAGTAAAAATGAAAATAAACAAAAAAAACAATTAAAAAAATGGACCTCATTGAAACATGGTTCACTTCCTAAATTGACCCCAACCCTGCCGACAGCGTATACACGTCTTATTCCCCTCTCTCGACCCACGGAAAAATATATAGGAAACAAACACATTTATTTGTTCAGAAAAGGGAATTTAAAGCTCCAATATGCGATAATTGAGTCGCAATTTCCTGGTTGCTAAAATTCTAATGGTTCTCCTAATCTCTGTTTGTGTGACAAAACAAACAATGTATACTGTAGAGAATCATTGTACCATCTAAACCATGGTGAAATATATTTTCAATAACCCAAAATATAGCAGTTTTGGCTGTTAGAAGCTGGTGTATGAATCCGAAAGTAAAAGATGCAAAAACAAAACGTAATGGGAAGCATAGAAATACAAGAGATCTACAACTTCTTAAACTTGCTTTCAATGAGAAAGACAGATCAAAAACTCCCATTTCTATTGTGAATTTGGTTGGGTCACCCAAAACAATACATATTGCAGCTTTAATGAGAAACAAAAAAAACAGATAAACCATTCCAGCCTACGTCGAACGATGTTGGGACTCTCCAGCGTGTGGTAAGCTTTCACCTCGCCAGCCCAGTCCAGAGCCGAGGGGGCTTGAGGAGAGGTAAAAATGACCCTAAGGGTTACATCATGTGTTCACATCAAGAAGAGGTCACTCCTGAAAAGCCCATCTGTCTCTCACTGCGGTGGGGAAAGACGCACAATAAACAGTAAACAGATTTTTAAATGGGGGGGAAAGGACAAATCAACACAGCAGTTGGAATTCAAACAGCTGGAAAGGCTCCCGAGGGGAGCTCAGGTAGCCTGTGTGTGGAGAATACCTAAAACCCTGTGGTCCTCTGGGTAATAGTCCTCGCTCCCCTCCATCCCGTCTGTGTGATACTGTCATGACTGACACCATCTCTGCTGCATGTTGCTCCTCTCTCCTACACCACAGCATACTGCTGATACAGCAGCTCACGGATCTTATAATAGTCATCACACAGGCATCCTTCCAGGCCGATGCGCCCCGCCTCCGTCTGTACAGGGGAGGAGATAAGGGTTAGAGGGGTCACACGTGCGTTATCACTGAAAACTCCCAACATCATAAACAATTGTATATAAACATTTTAAAAAATCACAAGCAGATGCAAAATGGAGATTGAGTGTTGTACAGAAGCAGAAATGGTTGATTGTCACAGGTTTCTGGTCATGGCTGTTACGTCTGCTCATGTCCAACGTTAAATAAAATGTATGATGTTTCTGCGTCATCCTTCCTTCCCCCAGAGCATTCTTGTAAATAAATAACAATCGCTATTCAATTCAATTGAATTGAAGTTCAATACATATATAGCTGTTGATGTTGTTGACAACACAGGCCACCCCATGCACCCTCTGGGTTTATTTACCATTTCCCATGCAGCAGCTCAGTGAAAGGGATGGTTTAGGCTGTCACAGAGCGCTGAATGTAAGGAGCCTTGGCTAGTGTGACCTATCTCCTGTTTCTGTAGCGTGAGGCATCTTGATGTACAAGTACACCCCCTGGACAGGACGCTCGTCAATCGCAGGGCCTCACCCCCAATCTTTCTCCTTAATGCTGAGTGCCAAGCAGAGACTTTGGTATGACTCGGCCGGGGATCGAACTCCCAACCTCAGGGCAGACACTAACTACAAGGACACCGAGATTGTGCAGAATGAACACAGGGCTGAATTAATGACCGTACTGTGTGTTGGGGAGGAGACAGACACACAGTAAACTCACCCTGCGGACGGCCACCATGTTGTTACACACCAGCACTCCTCCCACAAACTCACCCTGCGGACGGCCACCATGTTGTTGCACACCAGCACTCCTCCCACAAACTCAGCCTGGATGCCTTCCCTCAGCAGCACCTGCTTGAAGTCGGACAGGCGCGGCTCGTTGATAAACACTGACTGGTGGCCTGGGATCTGTGAGTTAGACAGGGTGTGCATGGGTTAGAACCACAACTGTTTTCTATACACATGATCCCAGACCAGTTGGACTCTATTGACTCTGCGGAACTAAAAACTAAAGTCTCTATACACATGATCCCAGACCAGTTGGACTCAAACTAAAACCATGCAGTCGCTATGCACTGGAGGTGAGTTTAACAAGGCTTCGGTTTGCAGCAAACATGTTACTTAGAAACTATTTTAATGTATATTCCAAAATGTTATGGGAAACATTGAACAGCACATTTTCAAAACGATTACTGTGGCATTTCACAGGCAATAATCAGACTGCAAATCACTTGGCTATTACTAATACACGGCCACATGATTATCTGTGACGGCAGTTTAGACCCCAAACAGACACTTACGTTTGTCGCACACTACCAACTTTTTACGGACGTTAGCGGCTAACAAAATATTCTGAACAAAAATATAAACGCAACATCCAACAATTTTAAAGATTTGACTGAGTTACAGTTCATATAAGGAAATCAGTCAATTTAAATAAATTCATTAGGCCCTAATCTATGGTTTTCACCTGACTGGGGAATACAGATCTGTTGGTCACAGCTACCATATAAAAAAAAGATGGGCCTCAGGATCTGATTACGGTATTCCTGTGCACTCAAATTGCCATCGATAAAATGCAATTGTATTCATTGTCCGTAGCTTATGTCTGCCCATACCATAACCCCACCACGGGGCACTGTGTTTACAATGTTGACATCTGCAAACCCCTCACCCACACAATGCCATACACGTGGTGTGTGGTTGTGAAGCCGGTTGGACGTGCTGCCAAATACTCTAAAACGGAGGTGGCTTATGGTAGAGAAATTAACATTAAATTATCTGGCAACAGCTCTGGTGAACATTCCTGTAGTCAGAATGCCAATTGCACACTCCCTCAAAAAAGAGACATCATCTGTGGCATTGTGTTGTGACAAAACTGCACATTTTAGAGTGGCCTTTTATTATCCCCAGCACAAGGTGCACCTGTGTAACGATCATGCTTTTTAATCAGTTTATTGATATGCTACAACTGTCAGGTGGATGGATTATCTTGACAAAGGAGAAATGCTCACGAACAAGGATGTGAACAAATGTGCACAACATTTTAGAGAAATAAGCTCATTGTGCTCATGGAACATTTCTGGGATCTTTTATTTCAGCTCACGAAACATGGGACCAACACTTTACATGTTGCATTAAATTTTTGCTCAGTGTAAATGGAATATGTTAGCTAACATTAGCTAACGTTTGCAAACTACTTCCCTTGTTGAAAGCACCTCTGATCTTAGATCAGTTGGACTTTGTAGAACAACAAACATAAAGTTAATATATTGGTAACTCTGATCTCACATCAGTTTGACTGAGTGCAACCACAACTATACAGCTTCTGATCATTAGTTTTGACCATTTTATAATGAATTCATTTTGAAATACGTAAATCTAAATTTGGTTGATCACAATGTTTACATGTTTACACCATAGAACTATAACATTTTAACCTTAGTGTTGGTAAAGATTCCTGGGTTCAACTCAGTAGTCTCCCTCCCTCCCGGGGCCAGAGTTCGCTCGCTCGCCCTCCCTCCCTCCCGGGGCCAGAGTTCGCTCGCTCTCCCTCCCTCCCTCCCTCTCCCCCGGGGCCAGAGTTCGCTCGCTCGCTCTCCCTCCCTCCCTCCCTCTCCCCCGGGGCCAGAGTTCGCTCGCTCGCTCTCCCTCCCTCCCTCCCTCTCCCCCGGGGCCAGAGTTCGCTCGCTCGCTCTCCCTCCCTCCCTCCCTCTCCCCCGGGGCCAGAGTTCGCTCGCTCGCTCTCCCTCCCTCCCTCCCTCCCTCTCCCCCGGGGCCAGAGTTTGCTCGCTCGCTCTCCCTCCCTCCCTCCCTCTCCCCCGGGGCCAGAGTTCGCTCACTCGCTCTCCCTCCCTCCCTCTCCCCCGGGGCCAGAGTTCGCTCGCTCGCTCTCCCTCCCTCCCTCCCTCGGGGCCAGAGTTCGCTCGCTCTCCCTCCCTCCCTCCCTCTCCCCCGGGGCCAGAGTTCGCTCGCTCTCCCTCCCTCCCTCTCCCCCGGGGCCAGAGTTCGCTCGCTCTCCCTCCCTCCCTCTCCCCCGGGGCCAGAGTTCGCTCGCTCTCCCTCCCTCCCTCCCCCCCGGGCCAGAGTTCGCTCGCTCTCCCTCCCTCCCTCTCCCCCGGGGCCAGAGTTCGCTCGCTCTCCCTCCCTCTCCCCCGGGGCCAGAGTTCGCTCGCTCTCCCTCCCTCCCTCTCCCCCAAGGCCAGAGTTCGCTCGCTCTCCCTCCCTCCCTCTCCCCCGAGGCCAGAGTTCGCTCGCTCTCCCTCCCTCCCTCTCCCCCGAGGCCAGAGTTCGCTCGCTCTCCCTCCCTCCCTCTCCCCCGAGGCCAGAGTTCGCTCGCTCTCCCTCCCTCCCTCTCCCCCGAGGCCAGAGTTCGCTCGCTCTCCCTCCCTCCTTCTCCCCCGAGGCCAGAGTTCGCTCGCTCTCCCTCCCTCCCTCTCCCCCGGGGCCAGAGCTCGCTCGCTCTCCCTCCGGGCCAGCGCTCACTCTCACCTCGTGGGCAGGCAGAGGCTCCAGGGTAGGGATGACATCACTCTCCTCCGACAGCTCGCGCACATCCTCGCCAAACAACGTCTTCATGGCGCGCTGCTGCGCCACCACGCTATGGTCCGTGGTGGCATCGTCAGCAGGGGTCACGTCCATGGCCAGCTCACTGTCTTCCACAACCTCCTCGCCAGTTCCCTTCTCGCCTTTCACCATGCCCTCCTCAGGCAGCACGCCTGTGTCCACCTTGACCACGCGCATGTCCAGTACGCCATCGATCCACGCCAGCTCTGTGTCCTTGGCGCGGCAGAACTGCAGCGAGCTCACCAGTGAGTCTTTCAACCGCACCTAGGGAAGAACACCACAACCTCGTATGTACATTAAACAGAAAGTGGTTAAGCTCAACGTTTGTGTTTCTATACATTTCTGCACATAAATAAAACTGCTTCTGTAGCTCAGTTGGTAGAGCATGGCGTTTGCAACACCAGGATAGTGGGTTTGATTCCCGGGACCACCCATATGTAATATTTATGCACGCTTGACTGGAAGTCGCTTTGGATAAAAGTGTCTGCTAAATGGCATATATTATAAACCTTACACAATTGACCCATTGTCTGGTCCAGAATTCTAAGATGGCTTGACCTGGGTTTGATTAGTTACAGCAGGGGTGGGCAATTCCAGTCCTTGAGGGCCTGATGGTGTCACAGTCTTGCCCCAGCTAACACACCTGACTCCAATAATCACCAAAACATGATCTTCAGTTTAGAATGCCATTTGATTAAATCAGCTGTGTTTGCTGGGATGGAGAAACAGTGTGACACCAATCAGGCCCTGGAGGACTGGAGTTTCCCACCCCTGGGTTACAGTAACCGTGACTAAAGCACATCAACTTTCTGGCTGGTGAATCGTGATAACACAAAATGATATGTCAAATGGGTCAATTATTCACAGGGCATTAGTCAAAAACCTGTCCCAAAATATCCTACATGAGCATGTATTTTTTAAATGACATTCTACCTGGTAAATGTGTGTCTCACTGGTGGCGTCCACAGTCTCCTGCAGCTTGGGCGTGTAGACCTTGATGTCCTTGGTGAAGGCCTTGCAGGACTCGGCCAGGTCCAGGCTGGCCTCGGGGGGGCCGTGCACGATCACCAGCTGCCGCGGTTTCATTTGGTTAATGATCTTCTTGATGGAGTCGCCGTCCGAGCGGCCCTCGTAGTCGATGTAAGTCACCCTGGCTCTGCACAGGAAGATCAGACCAGAATTGATAATTTCTCAATATTTTAAATATGCATTATTAAGAAAAAAATACTTTTAGGATCATATTAGAAAGAAATGGGCACAATTCATATTTTGTGCAAATAAAAAAAATAACTTAATAGTCTTGGCAGTAAAATCACAAACTTACATTTTTCAGAAATATGCCTTGTATGTCATTAGAATATATATCAGAATGATTTTAGCACTGAGAGGCTCTGAATACATCTGCTCTCATTTAGGTGTTTGGGCCCAATTACTTGATCTCTAGGTTCTCCGTAGTGGAGGTACACTTGGTGGGTACTTTGGATGAGGAGTCCTGGTCCATGGGTTCGTCCCCGTTGGCCATGCCCGACTCCAGCTTGTTCTTCTCCTCCTCAGTGGCCTGGAGCTCTGGTACCAGGAAGTCCTCCGGTCTGGAGACAGACAGTCATTCATTAGTACAATATTGTGCGACGCCATCTGGAGCTGCTACAACAAAGATTCCAATGCATAGCTAGAGCTCATTATCCAAAGGGATTTCCTGTTTCTACATTACCTGATCTCTCCATAATACTACTAGTTCACTGACTACAGTGCCTGACGATCTCTCCATAATACTACTAGTTCACTGACTACAGTATCTGACGATCTCTCCATAATACTACTAGTTCACTGACTACAGTGCCTGACGATCTCTCCATAATACTACTAGTTCACTGACTACAGTATCTGACGATCTCTCCATAATACTACTAGTTCACTGACTACAGTACCTGACGATCTCTCCATAATACTACTAGTTCACTGACTACAGTATCTGACGATCTCTCCATAATACTACTAGTTCACTGACTACAGTATCTGACGATCTCTCCATAACACTACTAGTTCACTGACGATCTCTCCATAATACTACTAGTTCACTGACGATCTCTCCATAATACTACTAGTTCACTGACTACAGTACCTGACGATATCTCCATAATACTACTAGTTCACTGACTACAGTACCTGATGATCTCTCCATAATACTACCAGTTCACTGACGATCTCTCCATAATACTACCAGTTCACTGACGATCTCTCCATAATACTACTAGTTCACTGACTACATTACCTGATGATCTCTCCGTACTCATCCCATTTGACCCTCTCCTCGTGGGTGGGGAACATGGGGTAAGACTTCTTGGCCTGTTTGAAGAAGCTGCCCTTGCGGACGCCGTCTCCCTTCATCATGAGATCGTGGTGTTTGGTTTTCACCACCGCCGGCAGCTCCAGGTCATCCTCCATGTCGCTCTCATCACTCGAGTCCACGTCCACCCTGAGACAGACACAAATATATTAGACACACACAATCTTGCTGTGTTTCGCCACCTCAAAGACGAACACATCTTCATTCCTGGAGAACAACCGTGCTGTTATGTGGTTGTCTCGCCTTGTTCCATTAAGATGGATGCACTGTAAGTCGCACTGGATAAGAGCGTCTACTAAATGACTCAAAATGTCATCTGTGCACACATACAAACACACAGAAAACAGCTAAATAATACCCCTAACCCACCTGGAAGAATATTATTCACAGTGCAGTAGTATTGTAAATACGAATAGGCCAGAAATAAAGTGTCAGTGACTCACTCTTTTTCTTGTTCAAGTTTTTTGGCAGCTTCCTTCTTCATTCTCTCTTTTTCTAGGTATTCTTCCAGCTCTCTGCCTTCCAGCTTCACCCGTTTCCTAATCTGTCAACATGACAACAAAAATGTATGAAAAGGGGGGGGGTGAGAAAGCCATTGTGACATATCAAGCTGTTCCCATGCTTGAGTTGAGATGGAAACTGGGAGACAGGAAGAGCCATATGGACACGCTGCACAAACAGATAAATCCAAAAATCTGAGCCAAAATGGCAGCTCGTCTTCCCTAAAGTCTTCTCTTATAGTTTCACCTCCAGGTCCAGCATCTTCTCCCCGGGGTTGTCGATGAGGTAGCGGCCCAGGGTGCCGGGCGTGGTACGGTAGGTAAGGATCACAGAGTTCTTGGCGTCCTGACACCATTGGATGAAGAGCTCGCGGGAGAAGCCAGACTCCAGGTCGGGCTGACTGCAGAGCACCACCTTGGGGCTGGGCACGCGAGCCAGGTCGGCCAGGCTGTGGCACAGGGACAGGTGACGGAACTGGAAGGGGTTGTTGCGCTTGTCTTCGAAGCAGCGCATCAGCTTGTCACTCATCCACTCCACCTGTAGGGCAGAATATAACAGAGTCACCACTATTGTTACCATGCCTATTACAATGACAGAGTGATGCAAGACGAACTGTTTGAGGTACCGTGTTTGTGACATGCTATATTTTGCGGAATATATTAATTCCGTGCCACAAAATGCTAACATTTTATACCTTTCAGAAGATGCAGCATGTTACATATGAAAGCCCATTAAATGAGTAGTGAGCAATATTGAAACGTGAATAAAAGCACATAAGTACTTATATGTAGATGGTACTGGACCTGGGGAATTTTTATTTTATTTTTAGATCTTTCAAATACTTTTTAGCTGTGCTCACATGTTGCAACTACACCAACAGAATAGTCCCAAAGGTGCAAACCCCACCCATCTGGCACTCCAGGCAGGCTGAAGCAAAGACTCAGATTGGACTGGTACTGTGTGGTCAGGTAATGAAAGGGTATGTGTGTGACTCTGACCTGAGACTTGGAGAACTCCACCACGTTGTAGCTGACGTTGTTGAGCAGGGCCAGAGAGTAGACCCCCAGCCCTGCGTCCTTTGTCCTCCAGATCTGGTCCAGCAGCTGAGCCAGCTCCAGTACACGGCCTGCCGTATCCACCGCGATCAGCACGTTGCCGTCGCCGCGTAGGGTCTCCATTACATTGGCTGAAGGAGGGGGGGGGCGGCCGGAAGATTGGTAAATCACTTTTCCCTTCATATTCAACCAATAGGTATTACTGTGTTGTCTGGCCAACTCCTATGGTCATGACTTTCCAGTGACCACAGGTAGTTGGTAAGAAAGCACAAACATATATGTGACCAGGCTAGGATTGCAGATGATTGAGTGTTGATTAACTTACTAAGGAGCTGCTCGTCCCTTTGCTTGCGACGCGGCTGTACGTATGTAGCGTTGAACGAGTCTGTGATGAGAAGAGAGGGACGGCTCACCGACTCCAACGTACACCCATTCAGGTGGCTGAAGAAAATAAACAAACACTATAACCATCGTTCCCCGCCACCGACAGCTCTCTCATTGCCTTCCCACATTTATCGCTTGCTCTTCTCTCCATCCCTCTACTCACAGTGTTTGTTTAATAGCTTACTGATTGATGAACAATTTCACAAATTCAGCTGTTCTTAAATCTTTGCTGTGCTTTAATAAAGGCTTGACACTTGTTCGTTAGACCAGCCTCTCTGGTATTATGTATAATGTATTTAGTGTTGTTTACACTGTTCCAAATTGTCAGAAAAAATGGATTTATAATAACCCCCTTTTATCTCCTTATTATTATTATTATTATTACTATAATGATCATCATTATAATAATTAATGTCATGATCATAAGTAGGTTTAGTATAGCAGCCTTGTATAACCACCACCAAGCTGTAGGCATAAGAGCACATCCTGTTTAGACTTAATACTGTAACTTAGGCCTGCTTCAATAGTTATATAGGCTACTGTATCTATCATTCATTCCTTCACATCACACATCTGGAGTGATTCATGTTTTTAAATGCAATCAAGCATTTTAGTTTTAAAATAACAAAGTGACCCTTGAATAATTAGTAAATAAACTATTCCATGTTGGCAACTGTTTTTAGTCTTTGCTGTCATAACCAAAAAATAAAACTCTACGGTTCACCTATAATTTATTTTGTGTTGTTCTGAACGGTCATAAAACGTATATTATAATCTAACAGCACCTGTTTGACATACATCATATGTACGCAGCGCTGACGACTCACCTTTTTATTGATCTCCAGTATTTCACACAACTATTTATTCCACACATCTGACTTCCTCGTTACCTCCCGAGCAACCAAACATTCCCCCGTTTCCAGTTTGTCACGCCATCTGCATACATTCCCCCGTTTCCAGTTTGTCATGCCATCTGCATACATTCCCCGGTTTCCAGTTTGTTACACCATCTGCATACATTCCCCGGTTTCCAGTTTGTTACACCATCTGCATACATTCCCTCGTTTCCAGTTTGTCATGCCATCTGCATACATTCCCTCGTTTCCAGTTTGTCATGCCCTCTGCATACATTACCCTGTTTCCAGTTTGTCATGCCCTCTGCATACATTACCCTGTTTCCAGTTTGTCATGCCCTCTGCATACATTACCCTGTTTCCAGTTTGTTACACCATCTGCATACATTCCCTCGTTTCCAGTTTGTCATGCCCTCTGCATACATTACCCTGTTTCCAGTTTGTTACACCATCTGCATACATTCCCCTGTTTCCAGTTTGTCATGCCCTCTGCATACATTCCCCCGTTTCCAGTTTGTCATGCCCTCTGCATACATTCCCTCGTTTCCAGTTTGTCATGCCATCTGCATACATTCCCTCGTTTCCAGTTTGTCATGCCATCTGCATACATTCCCTCGTTTCCAGTTTGTTACACCATCTGCATACATTCCCTCGTTTCCAGTTTGTCATGCCATCTGCATACATTCCCTCGTTTCCAGTTTGTCATGCCATCTGCATACATTCCCTCGTTTCCAGTTTGTCATGCCATCTGCATACATTCCCTCGTTTCCAGTTTGTTACACCATCTGCATACATTCCCCCGTTTCCAGTTTGTCATGCCATCTGCATACATTCCCTCGTTTCCAGTTTGTCATGCCCTCTGCATACATTACCCTGTTTCCAGTTTGTTACACCATCTGCATACATTCCCCTGTTTCCAGTTTGTCATGCCCTCTGCATACATTCCCCCGTTTCCAGTTTGTCATGCCCTCTGCATACATTCCCCCGTTTCCAGTTTGTTACACCATCTGCATACATTCCCTCGTTTCCAGTTTGTCACGCCATCTGCATACATTCCCTCGTTTCCAGTTTGTCATGCCCTCTGCATACATTCCCTCGTTTCCAGTTTGTCATGCCCTCTGCATACATTCCCTCGTTTCCAGTTTGTCATGCCCTCTGCATACATTCCCCCGTTTCCAGTTTGTTACACCATCTGCATACATTCCCTCGTTTCCAGTTTGTCACGCCATCTGCATACATTCCCTCGTTTCCAGTTTGTCATGCCATCTGCATACATTCCCTCGTTTCCAGTTTGTCATGCCCTCTGCATACATTTCGCCGTCACATGTTCCGGTGTTCAGAGTTTGTTATAACCAATTTAGTAATGTGATTATGATATGCTACAGGTCAGGCCCTATTGGTCATGTGCATAAAATACATACATGTGTCACGTAAAGACTAAGGGTTGAGGGAATAGGGAATGCTTATTTTTTGCGTGACAGAACTTTTCAGTCAGAATTGTAATTATTTTGCAGCTTCAGCAACACGGACAGCGTGATAAACATGTTGATGTTCTGTGGTATCGCTGCAGCAGGGAGGAGAGACAATGGGTGCAAGTCACACAGTCACTCAATTTTTTTTTTTTTTTAACACAGAGCATCAAGTCTGATCCCGGCCCAATCAAACCAATTGCGTTCAAGACCTCTAGTCATCTGTGCGTCTTAATTATATCATCAAACAATGCACTTAAAGCATCAGACAGGCTCAGTGCATAGAGTTGATTTGATTAAAACACATAGGATGCGTCTACATATGGAAAAATACACATGATCAAATTTCGAACAATAGATTTTTAGTCTGGGATGGCCCTCTACTCACATCTCTCTTTTGTGGTTGAAGTCCACCGCGTAAACAATCTCCTCCTCCCCATCCTTCACAATCTTCCAGATGGTCCCTCCGATCATGTGACCAGCAGGAAGTGGAGTGATGGACAGACCATGTCCTTTCCCTGTAAACAAAATGTAGAAAGGTCGATTGAACCAGTGTTTTATGCTAGAGTAAAGAGATCACTACAACAGGAGTCAATCGAAATTGGACAGACCGTGTCTTTTCCAGTCAAATAGGAAAGATGGATTACTGCAGACCAGTGTTATGGTTTGAACAGATACAGTACATTACTCAGGAGTCAATAGAAATTATATATTATAATTGAGTCATTATGTAACACTGATACATCGATTACTGACCTTTCAGATTGACAATCTGGGAGTACTTCAGCTGCTGGATTTTGTCGAAAGCGCAGTCCACATCATCCAGGGTGAACAGGTTGAAGTCCTCAGTGTTGTTGCGCGACTACCAAACAACAGATCACAAGTGAGAATACTTTACAGTGCACTGTTACTCCCTCTGCCCCCACGTTTCGTTTCCCCACATTTTGGTTTTTACCCTAGCACTACACAGCTGATTTAAATAATCACCAGGCTTTGATTATTTTAATCAACTGTTTAGTGCTAGGACCCCAAAAAATGTGCACCCCTTGGGGTCCCCAGGACCAAGTTTGGGAAACGCTGGCGCAGTACATCGCATACATCCCCTAGCCTGGTCCCAGATCAGTTTGTGCTGTCTTGCAGAGTTGGCAAGACAACAAAAACTGATCTGGGACCAGGTTAGCACACCTCTGCCTCACCTGATACAGGTCATACATGAACATCTGACCCATCTTGTAGACGGGGATGGTGGCATATATGGGGCAATTTAGGCCCAGCTTGCCCACAGCATAGGGCAGGGCCCCCAGGTGCAGGGGGTCAGGATGGGAGAGGAGCACCGCATCAACCTGGTGGACATACCTGGAGAGGAGGAGGAATGGTCCATAAGAAACCTGATTGACTGGGACAAGTTCTAGTTGTTGACATTAGGAATTAATTAAATTGAGACTGTGGTGGGGATGTCTAGATAGCTGACATCAAGACTCAATTAGTAACTCCAATCACATTTTGCCCTGCCCGATGTACCCCCTTCATGTGTAACCAATCATTAGGCCTATGTTCTGAGTCTTCCCAAGTACCCCATTGAGACCTACTGGCTTAGATTATGGTGTGGGCTTCTACCTTTTCATGGAATCAATGATGTCCATGGAGAAGCTCTCATCCCAGCCACAGTCCAGGAGGAAGCGGAACTCATCCACCTGCAGCAGGTAGCAGAGGGCAGACTCCTCCTGCACCCCTGACACAGCAGTCAGTTTGATAATAGACGTCATTTTCCTCAGCTGTCATACTACAGGGACAAGACATAGAACCATTAGTTAATTAACTAGCTATTAACAAGATTATATTTTGAACCACTTCACATGCAGCAATATGACTGCGATATGCATGTATTGTAAACTGAAAAATGTACACAGCCATGGTCCATAAATGATATGGACATGATACAACTTCACAGCAGTTTCAATATTTACTAGACAATATAACACTATTTATCATACATCACTAACTAGTTATGAGATCATAAGCTAAAGTAATTGTTAGCAGTCCTAGCTAGCTAACGTTAGCTAGCATGCTACGTTTGCTAGCAGGCAAATGTTGCTATTACAATGGGCCATAGACTAACGAGTAACATACCATCAAGTGCCATACAGGTTTTAACTCCAATTGAGCAAAAAATTCAATAACACGAAGAGTCTAACATTACAATATTATGACATTTTTAGCAACGATTGTCCACACTTCTTCCATCGACTCAGACATTGTTTGCCGCTTAAATGTCAAAGGTCACTGGGAGATACCATTAAATCATATCTATGGCGGCGTAAAATAAATAATTGTATTGCCAAAGAAGAAATGCACTCGTTTTACTATTCAAATGAAAATGATCCTCCAGACTAATTAGCTCATATTCTGAAGTTGAAGACATGTTCAATTTAAAAGCATTTTTCATCACATACAGTTGCAAGTTAACACCACCATTTTAGAGCACTTGGTAGGGTCCAATGTCACTGAAGCCCTATGAGCGAGAGAAGCCTTTTCTATATGTATTTCTATAGCCGTGCGTGCAATACTTCAACGTATATCCAACGTATATCTTGCAATCACAACATATTGTAGAATTATTGTGGGACGAACAGAGGCTTATTGCTAGCTAGATAACCAGCTGGAGTCCATCATAAATTAGCCCATGATCGTGGCTCTCAGTTCCACATGAGTCAAGAGACGCGATGTTCGGTCTGAACATGAACACGCATCGCTTGCGGTACGGGTTTAGAAGCATAAGGACCTTATCTTTCATAATGACAATAAATAATGTCCCACAAACAAAAGGTTACATTGATACACACGTTTTTTTTTATGGTTAGGGTTCCCACATGGACATATTTCCATGTTGCAGTGCTTGTTTACAAACTTGTTTTGCAACTGTGTAAAACCCATTTAAAGCAGTGTATATGAACATTGTGTGCCTTTTGCATTTGAAAATTATTTTGTGATATAAAACTAGTGATTTTATGTTTCTAGAACCGTACCGTAATTGAGAATCGATTCGCATTTAGATGGGAGTATTTGGCTGTAAGAGCCAATTCGCCATTTAAACACATGTATGGTCTGTCCACCTTGGACTAAAGCGTGAAGTTAGGCTCCTTTAGTTCAATATTGGGCTAAAGCTGGCTTGCTGTGATAGTAACATCAACGATAGCTAGGTAGCTCAACAACAACAAAAATGAACGTGTATTTGTTGATAACAGTTGTGTGGACACTTGGATAAACAGTTCGCTAACAACTAATGTTCATCTAACTTAGCCAACTGGTTGTGATCCACTAACAGTTAGCTTGCTATTATTCCCCCGTGTTCCAGTCTATGTATTCTTGCCAACTCCTTATAACTTGACAGCAGAAAGGCTTGCATACACGCTGGTTTATTATGCTGTCACACAGCTATAGGTGCACCAAGTATTTGTTTTAATACAATATGGCTGCATACAGTATACTGTAAATGCATGTGTTTTGCACCAACCAGGAAACATGGTGAACTTCGCTGCCCTGATGCGTGACCATTGCGTGAACATATGTGTCCCCCTTGGCTTTGTGATCGGGATCTACATGGACAGCGCACAGGACCAGAAGCTGACTGCTTTCAGGAACAAAAGTGCATTGTACAGCAGGTGAGTTAAATCTGCACCCACTGATACACAATTTTTAAGTAAACCATGCTGTGCTGGCGCAGATATTCTCTTTTCACAAACTATGGCAGATTCAAGACCAGGCCAGCCCTGTACATCTCGGTCTTGTGGTTTGAATCAGGCATCAGTGTCTAGCCTTCATATGAAATTATACATTCCTAGCAATAGTCCAAGTGTGTACTAATGGTCCTCTGAATATTCTCCCTTATGTATAGGGAGTTGAAGTAGACCCACCCATCACCTGGAATATTTGTGTCCCAAGTCACATCCCTATTGTCTGGATGGTTTTCAAATCAAGTATGCCAATAAGAAGTGTCCCTCACTGTATCTTTATGGGTTGTATCGACTAATAAACATGTCCCTTTGTCAGCTAGTGAATCATTTGTGTGATAAAGTATACGCAATCGTAGCGATAATGCAAAGTTGGACATTTCTATAACAATGTACTTCCATTAGCAACACACAGAAACTAGGATTGATTTACACACCAATATGCAAGACTGTTTTAATGCAATACTTACTGAACAAGTAAAGATTAATATTGTAAGTGGGCTATTACAGACCTACTACTTTTGATTGATCATTGTGTTCCAGCATTGCACCATAGTTTTTGGAAGAGCCTAGGGGAGTTAGTTGTAGAGGGCAATGCTGATGCACTGCTCAGAGTTTATTCGACTGCTGTCCTAAAACCAGAAATTCTTCCTACACATAGTGAGAGGTGAATGATGCTGGTGCAGCATATATTTCTTGTGAAACTTGTTTTAGAGTCCCTCCATGATTCAGGATCGCTGCAGAGGTTCTGCAGTGTGAATAAGCCCTTTCTCAAACAGCAGCTCAGCCAAGGACACCTGGAAGAGAGCACAGAATTACATCTGTAAGAAAACTGCAGTGCAGAGTCTGACCCAAGCACTGACCAGCATAACGCGACCATCCAAATATCTACACTACTGACATGCAGAAGACGGCATACATGTTGACAAACATACCTTGTCCTCAGCCGACTCGCATGGCAAACTGCCCACTGTCACAAACTTTGGATACGCATGGATCAGAAACTCCATGCCGTCTGTTTGCTGAAAGAGTTACATCACGTTGAACACAAAGGCCATTACTGCAGTGCAGCATCTCAGGCAGGCACACGTCACTGCTATAGTAACAAGGCAATTCATTCATACCTCTGCTTTTATTTCAACGCTCTTGGGCTCCTCCTTGTGGTAGACTCTGGAGTTGTCTGCAGTGTAGTAAAGCCAAACTGCTTCTCCATCACTGCATAACCTGCAGGATCAAAAAGAAAAGTCAAGGTCATTTCTGGGAAAATGTTTGTAAGAGCCATGCTTTTGTAAGTCATAGGATATTTCATGTCCGAGATTTACCTGGCGATTCCAGAACGGATGAGTCTGACTCTGGTCTGGCCCCTGATGGTCACACCCACGTCCACAGCCTCTCCATCCTCCCACCTGGAAGGAGCTCCCTGGACACTGCTGGCCCGCTCCTCTGTGGATTATCACTAGAATCAGTAATACTGGCCACGTGGCAGTCTAGTTTGGGAAGCCCTAGAGCAGAGGTTCCAGACTTTTGACTCAGGCCCCCCTTCCAGCATCAGGGAACATCCCGCACCTCATCCCTTTCTATGGGCACTAGCACTGTTCATCACAAACTGTTCACACCCCTCTAGTTGGTGGAGAGAATATTTTGCAGGTTTAAAGCTTACTTCCTCCAATTATCCACATTTTGTCATGGGGTGCATAGAACATTTTGCCATTTTAAAGCACATTTTTGTGCAATTCTATACATTTTGCATGTCTAATGTGATATTAAATGAGTCTCTTGTCAACAAAACCTATGGGCCCAAAAAAATAAACAGCTGAAATGGGCTAGTTTATCCGGACATTTCTGACAAGTTATAAATAGGTTAGCAATGACTGACATGACAAGAGGAACTGATGATGCACTACCCAACTTTGAAATTGCACCATGTACATTCTACTATTACAACTTTCAAGAGTAACTTAAACCGGATGGAGTTCCTTTGTTTGTTTTTTTTTGGAGGGGGGGGCACAGTTTGGGAACTACTGGCTTAGAGGAGTCACAAAAGTCCATGTTTGAATTTCAGCAGTAGATATGTGGTACCTGCGGTGAGCATCGGGGGGAGACAGTCATGGAGATAATCCCTCGCTTTCTGATCCACCGCAGCATCCACAGGAGCAAAGGTTGATAGCTTCTTCATCAGCCCTTCTATTCTGGATAGGAACTGCGCCCTGCGTGGATCCTCCTACACACACACACACACGGCTTTCAAGAGGGTGCAACATTACAGAGAATGTTCAGATATACACTACCGTTCAAAAGTTTGGAGTCACTTAAAAATGTCCTTGTTTTTTGAAAGAAACGCAATTTTTTTGTCCATTAAAATATCAAATTGATCAGAAATAGTGTATACATTGTTAATGTTGTAAATTATTATTGTAGTTGGAAACAGATTATTTTTAATGGAATATCTACATAACCGTAAAGATGCCCATTATCAGCAACCATCACTCCTCTGTTCCAACACCAGTCTCAACGTCAACAGTGAAGAGGCAACTCTGGGATGCTGGCCTTCTAGGCAGAGTTGCAAAGAAAAAGCCATATCTCAGACTGGCCAATGAAAAGAAAAGACTAAAATGGGTAAAAGAACAGACACTGGACAGAGGCACTCTGCCTAGAAGGCCAGCATCCCCGGAGTCACCTCTTCACTGTTGATGTTGAGACTGGTGTTTTGCGGGTACTATTTAATGAAGCTGCCTGTTGAGGACTTGTGAGGAGTCTGTTTCTCAAACTAGACACTCTAATGTACTTGTCCTTTTGCTCAGTTGTGCACCGGGGCCTCACACTCCTCTTTCTATTCTGGTTAGAGCCAGTTTGCACTGTTCTGTGAAGGGAGTAGTACACAGCGGTGTACGATATCTTCAGTTTCTTGGCAATTTCTCGCATGGAATAGCCTTCATTTCTCAGAACAAGAATAGACTGATGAGTTTCAGAAGAAAGGTCTTCGTTTCTGGCCATTTTGAGCCTGTAATCAAACCCACAAATGCTGATGCTCCAGATACTCAACTAGTCTAAAGAAGGCAGGTTTTATTTAGTCTTTAATCAGAACAAAAGTTTTCAACGGTGCTAACATAATTGCAAAAAGGGTTTTCTAATGATCAATTAGCCGTTTTAAAATTATAAACTTGGACTAGCTGACACAACGTGCCATTGTAACAGAGGAGTGATGGTTGCTGATAATGGGCCTCAGTACACCTATGTAGATATTCCATAAGAATTATTATTATTATTTTTTAATTCAGCCGTTTCCCACGACAATAGTCATTTACAACATTGACAATGTCTACACTGTATTTCTGATCAATTTGATGTTATTTTAATGGACATTGTTTTTGTTGCTTTTCTTTCAAAAACAAGGAAATTCTAAGTGAGCCTAAACCTTTGAACGGTAGAGTATAACAGACATTATAACAGACATTCTTACTTGCCATGGGACATAGGCAATGATGTCAGCTCTAGCCGTTCAACATTCTGAATTTTTCACCCTTCTGAACACACCCCTGTTGAGAGTAGGTGCTCAGAGGTCAATTGGACTCCAGAGACAAGTAAACAACGTGTCTGAAGTACCTTGTCTGAGTTCTGCACCCCCATGTAAGTCAGGTAATCCACAGGCAGGCCTCGTCTGAAGTCCACATCCTCCTCCATGGCCATCTCTAGGGCTGCTGGGACCACCTGTCAGAGATCATGTTCTGCATCAAACACAACACAAGCCTATACTTCCAAGTACATCCATGTTGTATAGACATTACATTGTATATCATTCAATATTTTAGTTTTTTTGGACTCAAGTGTAAATTGAGCCATGCCCAATCTACATCAATGTTGATACAAAATGAGACAGAACTGGACAGTGTCACATACAAGGAAAGCAGAGGATTGATAACACACCTTTGCCAGTAGGTTTCCCCAGCTGTTCCTCTGATAAGATGAGACAGTGATGTGGAGGGAGTGAGCATCCGGCAGGCAGTTCCCCTGGTGGATAAACCCTCGGGGGAAGTAGAGGAGATCCCCAGCCTCCAGAACCACCTCCAGGATGGGCTTCCCGATCTCCGACTGGCTGAAGTTAACTGGAGGAGGAGGAATACCAAACCATCTGTAAGGAATGAGACTGAGGCAGAGGGGACTGGGAAGTGATCGGTCGTGCTTATAGTCTATTTATAGGCACAAGGGTAGACAAAAAAATACTTACGACTGGAAACAACGGGCAAGACCTCATCTTCTGACCTAAAAAGTGTAGCAATCAAACATCCCACAAAATATACAGAATTAGTTTCTCAGAGTTTAATTATATTAATCTGGTTCAAAATGGATTGATGCATGCTCTAGGTGCTGATCACCTTTTTGGGAATTTTATAAACTGGATTTAGACTGTTCATAACTCAGTCACCTGGGGTTGTAAACTCTCCAGTGCTTCTTCCCTTCCAGCTGAACCACAAAGGCCTCGATGTCGTCATAATGTGGAGCAAAGCCTTGTGTTCCTGGAGGTGTCAGATACCTGGGGACACAAAACTACTTTGCTGTAATGTCACGTGAGGTGAATCAGTATTCAGCATGAGGTAAGGATATAACATAATAGTTTGTCTTAAAAGAAGGAAATGTTCACAGTCCCATACATGTTCAATGACTTTCAGGGCTCTATTTTAAACAAACCTAACACAATGGTAAATCTTAGCGCTGGTGAAAGGGGTTTAGGACCAGGGATGTGTCAGAAATATTATTTATATTTTCACTGGAGTAATTGTGAGCGCAATAGCTGGGGCGAAAGAGCTGGGTTTTGACTAATAAATAAAATTATAGGTGTGGAGAGGGATTGGCTACTCACTGGCCAATCAGTGCATGTCAAGGCTTAATACTGTATGCTGTTGTCTTAAGTTCTGGTTGTTATTGACAGTCTACATTGTCATCCTAGTGGATTGATACCGTTTATTAAATAGCACAGGCTACAGTAACGAGTTATAGCAACAGTAAAAACATCCAGTGTTTGCTCAGTATGTTGAGGGTTGACAATCAACAGTAAAAACATCCAGTGTTTGCTCAGTATGTTGAGGGTTGACAATCAACATTGTTGTAATAGGCTTCAACAAGTATAGGCCTTCACTAGGCTCTCCTAAATTGTATTTTATGTGTGAGGCACGTTCTCAATAAGCAAGATC